>NC_071510.1:29467992-29702992 GCF_027887155.1 Malaclemys terrapin pileata
ATTCACAGTGCTTGTTTGTTTAAGAATGAAAGCATGTTTCAAAATTAATCAACTTGGGGGTGTCACATGGTAGCATTACTCAAGATGGCTGACATTTGATGAACTTCAAAAGATCCTCAGTATAAATGCGTCTTTTTGAGTGAGATATTCAAGTGATTTGAGACAGAAAAATAGTACTAGTTGACAATAAACACAGTCAGGATGGATTAGAATTTATAAGCAGAAAATTGAATAAATCTTCAACTAACTGGGTTCCTTCCCCTCTTATTTAGACATGGTTGAGCATTATTACCCACACAATCAGAGGCCACAGAACTAATTATTTGAAGATCACTTATATGGGAACAACAGCAAGTTGTATCATTGCTGAATTTCCCACATATAATTTTCTGCTATGGGCAAGAAACTGGACCTCATTGGCAGAGGGTTGAAGCCAAAAACAGATTTGTCATAGGAAACTGTCTGCCAAACAACAAAAAACAAACACTGCCAGAACATTATTTTTTATAGCAGAAAATGGTATTCCTTCCTGACAAATCGAGCAACCTAGAAGATCAATCAAAAGATCCAACTTAAAGATGTATGAGCAACTCAGCAGGCTGAAATATTGGACTATTACAAAATATTTACATACTACGTGTGTATTCTTTTGACTAGAAGTTTGATAAGCTATAGAGTAGCTAAGGACTCGAATGCAGAGGTGCTCCATGCAGCACCTTAGGATCAGACCCTGAATGTCTATAACCCACAAATTATGACTTTTTGTTATTCATATAATTAGGAAAACTTGATTCCAATTGATTGATCATGGAATGGATCAGTTTTCATGACCTCATTCTTTCGCCTTCCTGGACCTCAACACTGAGCAGCAGAAAAAATAAGAACAAATATGTAGATCAACTGAAAGCCAATGCATTGTTCTTTTATACCTCCCAGCATTTTTTTTTAGTAGATTTAAAAGAGCTATATGATACATTAAACTTTCCTTTTGCCTTCATAAGCAGAATAAGGGTGAATTAGCAGATCTTTAGATGTGTTCATATTGAGCCCTTTATAAAATACATGTAAATTATCTTCATAACTTCACATTCCATTTGTTTAACCTAACAGTCACCTCTTCTTTTACCACTTAAATAATTCTTTGATGCATGTTCTACTAATAGCAGAACACTAACCCGAATCCTACTACTGAAAAATATGAAGTAAAGCTATGAGGAAAAAATATTACTCTTGTTTGCATAGATCTTGGATCAAGGTAGCTTTTCTTATACAAAGAGGCAGCATGAAAAATCACATATAGATCCCTGATTCTGCAAAGACTTGCAAACAGGCTTAACTTTGTACACCGAGCAATATCATTGACTTACGTGCCTAACGACAAGCATATGCACAAGTCTTTGTGGGATCAGGTCCCTAGTTCTTAGTCACTCCAAAGGTCAGACAGTCATTACCCAGAATAAGACCTTAATCCTGAGAGTGTAGACCACCACACAAGGTCAGGTCTTAAAGCTGATGACCACCTATTAAATTGGCCCTTGGCTTACAGACAAATATTTAGGCTCCATTCAACTTTTACTCCCCATAGTTCTCTCTTCCACCACACCTCTAGTCCACTTCATATGTATGGAGGTCTTGCCTGACTTTTTCTTCAATTAGGACCCAATTCAGCAAAACACTTAGAACGTGTTTAAATCTGCCATTGTCTTCATTTGGATTTAAGCATAGGCTTAAGTGTTACACTTCATGGATCGAGGCATTACTCACATACTTGAAGTTAAGAACATGCTTAAGTGCTTTGCTGAATCATGTCCTAAGGGAATATATTCAGTTTCTAAACAAATCTTCCATTCACCTCACAGACCATGCTCACAAGCACATAAAACTCTAAAAATATCAGAAAATGTGTTGCAAAGAGAAATGAACAAACTTAACTTTTAGATGAAACAAAATGAGATTAAAAGTACAATCTTCCCCTCCAATTACACAATTCCCTATATTATGACTGGATGTGGGTATCTGATTTACAGATTAACAGTATAGTTATAAAGTGACTCAGTAGTACAAAAAAGAAACAACAACAAAAGAACAGCTCCAGTGAACCAAAATCTTGTCCTTAAAGGTTAGTCTTTATAATGAGAAAGTTCAAATAATCAGAAAGCAACTCTTACATTTGGGGTTTAACCCAGTCCCATTAGCCCTAATTTACAAAAAGTAATTACCATAGCCAGACTGAATAAACTCTGAGACCAAAAGGAAGAACTCTCAGGTTAACACAATGAAATAAATAATATTTTGCAATCAGACTCCATGAATCTTTTACAAATTCATTAAACTTTGTAGCATCCATCTAAGTCTCTCCTGAATAAACTTGCTCAGCATGCAATTGAGCAATTACCAGTGAGAATCTGCTGCCCACACTGACCAATGTCAATGGTTTTTCAGTTAAACTCTGATCCTGCCCACTGAACTACACACAAGAAAAGTTATGCATCTTCTTAAGCATGTGCAGGAACTGGGGCACAAGTCATTATTGGGAGTTTAATGTTAACGTTACTTCATTATGTTCAGGTAGAACTCCAACATCAGTGTCTTCCCACAAAACTTGATCAATCTTTTAAAGCTTGATCTTCTGAGTATTTATATTTCCTTCTATGCAGAAGAAACTTGGTTTCTTCTATATTTAGACATCAATTACAGACCGACAGGAAGAACATTAGTATCTTTGCTCAGCACTGACAAACAATATAATTTCTTCACTCAGATTTTAGCATGTAGACCTTTTACTTGAATTCAGTCATAAGAATCAAAATATGATTTGGATATACCTACTGCCTAATTGTTGACATACTGCAGACAGACTAACTGAAATAAAAAGACCATGCTTCAGTTGATTACCAAATTAACTGTGTAATATAACTAATATAGTTAGAAAAAGCATTTAACTATGTGCAGTGGCTCAAGTGAGGAGGTGTAGCTCACATATACATAACTAAAAACATTCCTAATAAATAAAACATCTTTGTGCAGAAACAAGGAGTCAGATCCTCAGCTAGGGTAAATCAGCATAGCTTCATTAAAGTCACTTACTGCAGCCGAGGATCTGGACCAATGCTTTAATCCATGTGCCAAAATCAGACTTTTCCAAATGGGATTTGATATAGCCAACATCATTTAGTGATGTATTCTGTGACAAAAAAAGCCAACCTATCCAAATCAGAGAGATATATTACTGAAGGAGAGTGGAGTGTAGGTGGGGCAGATGGCGGCAGAAAGAAGTTAACGCTGAGATACCTCATTTAGACCCTGGTCCAGAAAGCACATGCATAAACTTTAAGCAAATGAGTATCCCCATTAAAATCAGTGAGGCTACTCACAGGCTTAAAACTATGCACGTGCTTAAGTGCTCTTCTGGATCAGTGCATTAGATGGGGACTGAGGAAAGTTAACTTTAAAAAATAATCATTCTCTTACACTCTGGCCTCCTTTGGGGAAGGGAGGTTATTTGTTGGGATTTTGTTTGTTTTAAATCAGCCTGAATCAAATGCTCCCCTTCTTTGTAAAACACTCTGGAGAGGATTGACCACAGTTACAGATACTTGCCTGGTCTTGCTCCCTGCTGAATCATGGCTGGAATCTTCATTAGTGTAAAAATAACAGGCTTTGTTTCATCTTTTGTGAATCAATTTTCATTTAAAATAAACTCAAGAAACTGAAGGCCAGCCTATGTGACCAGTTAGTTTTTTGGTCCTCTTGCCTCCATTTATATACACACCTGAAATTTGCCATCTCTCTTATAGCTCATCATTTAATAGAAAGAAAGCAGCTGGGATTCAAGCCCTTCAAATGCTAAATATGAACAAGACGTATTGTGGTCGTTCACAGATCTGCAGAGTAAGTTTGATCACTCAAAGAACCAGATGTTTTGTTATCTCCAAATTAGGCATGGACTCCATTTCACACATGGGTAGGGCTTCATCTTACCATCTATCATTCTTCTGGAATCCTTCCTCCACTCCAGTGCAGGCAGCAATCAATCATATTTCCAAAATCTATTTGTTCATAACTGAATTTTCATTAATTTGTCAGAGGTCTGGCAGGCATTTGTGGGAATGAAAAGTGCAAACAAGCATTAGTGGAGAGGATGGACACTACACTCTCCCCTTGACTAGAATAGCACTGATACACATGAAATAATATGTGGTACATTTCATTTACACGTGTACCCTGCCGGTGTATTATGACTCTGGATACCTTTAGTAATAACAATAGTGAAACCTGAGGAATATGTAAAAGCAACACTAGAAAGACAACACATTCAGTAATTTTGTCCTGCTTGTGTCCTTCTGATTCTGGAGAGTGGTTCTTTCATCCCTTTCAAACACACTAGCAATCTAAGTCATGGTGACTCCACGTCTTCAGCTATATGGGATTGCTTCCTCCTGATATAATCAGAACAGATGAGAACCAGATGCTGGGATTTTGTTTGGGGGTCTTTTTTTGCAACAACAACAACAAAAAAATCACTAGACTTTGTAAGCTTAATGATGCTCTTCCCAAGTGGTATAACATCATCATATATTCCGTGTTAGCACTGGATAATACTATCTCCTTTACACTGTGTAAGGCTCTTTAATACACCATGAACTTCTTCATTATATTTATTCAAAAGGAATTGTACTCTGCATTAAGTTGCAGATATCATATGCTCTAGTATTTGTCTCCTGTCTGTATAGATGGCAAGATATTTTGAACAATACAATGGGTGTGGGTTACAAAAATTGAATCAATAATGAGAAGAGTTACACGGAGGCAGGTCAGCTCATTAAAAGGTGTTGAAACAGAACTGGTCACAACTATGATCCCTTCCTACCAAGCAAGCAGGGGCCAAGAAAAAGGTTGGCAGAGTACAAATGGAAGAAACACAGTTTCCTGGTGTTTGTGAGCTCAGAACAGCAAGTGCCAGTGGGACAAGGGAGACACCAGGGATAGATCGGCTAATTACTGGTATAGCACAACTGTGTGCCTCCATAGGTACTGCACCTGTAAATTCTCTGCTGTGGGAACTCTTTAGATTCCCTTCCTAAGCTCATGCAGCCAGAACTGAGACATGGATCAGCCTCATACTAGCTAAGTCACTCCATTTCTCACATGGGTCCATTTCTGGGTTGTTTACTCAAGTTTGTTTATTTTAAACTCAAGTTGTAGCTGTGTCTGTTAAATTAAGCTGCCTTTTCTGCAAGTGCATCATCTCAGTCTCTTCTCCCTTTAAATAGAAGTGAAGATCACACTTCAGACCTCTAACTTGAAAAGATAACAGTTGTAGGTTTGGGTTATTTTTAATTACATTAAAATATTTAGGGTGCCTGGAACCTTACAGGATTCATTTAGAAGTGGTAAAGAAGAACCAAAACCAGTTGCCTATATCCCCAGTGCGCTATGGGTCCAGTCCTGAATATTAATTAATTAATACCTTAAATACAGAAATTTAACACCCCGTCTTCTATCAACTTGAGTTAAACCCCCTTCACTATCTTAACAGCTATCACATCTGGTTCTGCAAAAGGGACATTTATATATCTACGCCGTGTTCAATTCCGAACATCACTATTACCTGAAAGATACTGATAGATTAGAGGGAATGCAGAAAAGAGGACCCACAACAGGGAGTTGGAGACCCCTTATGAAGAAAGATTAAATTTGCTAAATGCAGGATGTAGAGTTTAGCTATGCAACGATTAAGATGGTAAGGAGAGACATGACAGCAGTGCATAGACATCTGAAGATGAACGGCCACCAAACACTTACTATGGCTTAGCCATGTAGAGCACAAACCCACAGGAAATCCAGCACATGCTACTGCAGCTTCATTACTATTTATACACATGCTAGCTGTAATCTAGCTGCCGTGAGTATGTGTACACAAGCTAGGTGATCACACACCTAGATCATAGTATAGGTAGAGTCTTAGGGACACAGGTGTAAAGTTAAGAGTATGAAAATGTAAATGGTATCAGGAAAGTAATTTTGGCAGAGAGATATTGGCTTATAGAATAGTCCCAAAATATAAAGGGGATTTTTAAAAATTAGACTGGACAAAGAACTAGGAAAATGTACAGTAAGGACAATCCCTCATTGGTAGGAACACCTAGTGGATGATCTAATAGGTCTTTTCACCTCTCTAATTTTTGTGAACCACTGCATATTGTGTCATGCAGGTTATTTTGTAGAACCCCAATGATACAGAATTTTTTACTTCATGTTTGTTCAGCTAGATGTGCATCATGGCTTCGGTTCTATGGGTCTATTATATTTTGGGGGTTGATTTTTCATTCCAGATCTACAGCTGTCTGGGAACTTAGAAATAAATTCTATTCCCATTCTGCTGCTGCCTCATTATAGTTTACAGAATAAATAAATCTCTTAACTTCACTATCTGTGATTCAGTTTTTCCATCCATAAAAACAGGGATAATGCTTATAACCCTATGTAAGGTGTTCTGTGAGCTTAGATAAAAAGTCCCATATATGTATTTATTATTTCCATCTGCAGTTTGTCAACGAAACAATCAATCATTTGCAATTTCAGGCCCACAGTGGGATGGTAGTGGTGTCTGAACCACAGTTGTTCATTCAGTCTTGTCTACTGGTTAACCACTATAAACAGCTGATAGAGTCTGGCTGGCATGACAGTAGTCGTGTTACTTTATCTTGATACTGGAGATTACCACCTATTTGTGTTTTATAAGATATTGTAAAGCTTTTAAATGACATTATAGTATGAAGACTTAACACATCTGCAATGACAGCCACATAATCTGATGTGATGTTTGGGAACATGTTACTGAGAAAACTCACAGGTCACATTTTCTTCTACTGCCATACACAAATATTTTGCAAATTAAAAAAATAAAATCTCTCCTCCAAGCAATATTTTGTTATTTATTTTAGGGAACTTAGCAGATTTCCTTACTATCATCTAACAATTAGTTTGTTGTCACTATTGTGAACTCTCTCATTCTTCCTTAGAATTTATCCTGAAATGTACAATAAGTGCCATATATACTGACTGTGATCCACACTCACCACTAGGGCTTGAAAATCTTACTATTCCACACACCGGTGGCAAGTAAGTATCTATCCCAGGCAAGTGTCATCGACTTTTACAGAATTTCAGTTTTCATTTAAACAAATATAACAAAAATTTTCTAGCCCTTGTGACTGTGAGGAAAACCTTCCAAATGTGGAATAAGTGTAACTGATCCAGTATCTTTCTGTGCCTCTGTACCTACCACTCTATTGCCTATCCTGCTGCTTATGGCTTTGCAAAGCTGCAACAAAATGAAAACTCATCAGTTTTGTCATTTTTCACTGACAATTCAGATACCTGTGGGTAGCAGTGTAAAACAAGAAGAAGCAGGTCAGTTTCCCTCTGCTACTGCTTGGGGAAACCTATGAGCAAATTAGTTGGTAGACACTAGAGAGGAAGACCTAAAAAACTAGATGCTGGGGGAGAGAAAGAGTAACAAATGTGTCTACTAACTGGGTTGAAAGAGGGATAGAGTAGCAGATACCCCAACTACACATTTCAGCAACTAGAAAACTAAGGGAGGGGTACCAGAGACCCACCAGGACCCACACTTCCTCTCAGTCCTTCTGGCTGTCCTAAGGGGCAAAATTCTCCTCCTCATTCGAGCAGGCACTTTGAGAGAAGGAAGCTATCAAACTTATCAGAAATCTACTAGCCGAGGGCAGATCTAGAAGATGGACACTCCAAACCAACTCTCAGCCACCTTCGCCTGTCCCAGTAGCTGAGGTAGGGGTATTTACTTTTCACTGGGGTGCCATCCCCATCTTCCACATCAGTCTTTGATACAACGTTTAGCCCTTTGGTTATCATATGTCTAGTTCAATGTTCAAACGAATGGGTGGATGGACAGTTATGGTAGTAGATAGGAGAAAAAACAAAATGGAGCGCTACCTGGACTAAGTTAGGAAAGGTAAGCATGGGTGGGGTGGGGAAGATGATATATAGTGATACATGACCAGAAAAGAGCAACATGTGGCTCACAGCTACAAGTATGAGAATCTTGAGCGTCAATAAGCTGCTTACTCTATCTAAGGAAAGAATCTGGATCTATGGCATACATGTGAAATGTCCTTTTCAATAAATGATAAAATGGATCCTTAGTGTCCTGAGGCCCTTTATGTCACATGACATTACTTTATGTCCCTTTATGTCACATGGCTTCAATTACTTGAGTAAGGACTATGTACTGAGTAAAGATTAGCTGCTTGGTTATGGTGTGTTATTTGGTAAAATTAATAGGGAAGAGTATCAAAATGCTACTCAAATCTTTTATTAAACCCAGTAAAAAGTTATACACAAATATTTATAATAGAAAATAAAACCTACATTCACCAAAACATTTTTGCGATTAAAATTTGTACAAGCACAGCCAAGGATTTTAAAGATTTTCATTAATTTGCCAGTAAAAAATAATAATCAAGTGTCACCAATTTATGGCTTTTCTTACCATCTCATTGGTTCTTCTTTCTTTCTTTCAGTAACAGTTTCAAGAAGCCTAAGACAGAAAGCTCTAGCGTATCTCTTCTTATTTTGCAGAGTACAATATCATTTTTTGTTACAAGATAAAATACAACACTGGTAAAACACTGTCTAGATTTAAAGAGCTGTTCCTTAAGAAAAACTAAGTAGTAAATTTGATGCTCTCCAAGCAAGTAGGTACTATTTTTAAAAATAACTCTTTGTAAAAAGCAGTGCAGAAGTTTACAATTTACATAAGCACCTAGCATTCAATGCACCCATATGCAAGTGGATTTTAGCTATGATCTGAAATTGTGTAAAAATTGGAACGTGGGAGAGGACTATGCTTTGCTTGGTCAGACTGACCCAGTCTTCCCCTCCACTGAACCTTCTAAAAAAACCTATTGTGGAGAAGAAAGTGGAAGATAAAAAAAAAAATAGCCTGACAAGACACTGGAACTACTTAGAAATGCATTATATTGTCAAAAGCTTCAAAGTAAATGATTTAGGCCACATTAATTTTGAAGATGCCATATGTAGTAATGCACTAGCTTGACAAAACCATGCTGTGCTACGAATACAGTACAAATAAGTTATGTAAGAAACCAGATTACTTTGGAAAAGAAAAAAAAGAGTCTGGAAAGTAATTTACAAAACATGAGGCAGACTTTTATTTCCTTATCAAACTAAAAAAATAACTGAGTATTTTCATAATGTTTCACTTTAAAGCTATCGTCAATATCATAGATATAGAGAGAACTCATTAGTTTACCACTTCATCTAGCAAAGTCAAACTTGTCCTTAAACAGGCCATTTACTAATGTTACAGTTTTAGTAGAACTGCAATTGCCATAAATTCTATGCAAGCAAGAGTTCTTAGCATACAACTGGAGCTCATTTATGAGACTCCAATAAGAACATGGTGTTTGTACTTCTACAAAGACCAAAATCAGAACACATTCTGACAATACTGTAATCTATCACTAGCATTAAATGCTCAGTCATAAGACTTTAATTGCGACAAGACTTGGAGATCTGAGACTAAAGACTGGCAAAGTCTTCGTTCAGCAGGCATGAACAAGGATCAAATATTTTCATACATGCTGGTGCATATAAGTCATTGTTTGCTAGCCCAGCCATGAGCACACCAAGCAGAGCTTTACACACAACCATATTAGGCTCCTTCTCTCTTTCTGCATTTTGGTAGCAAAAATGGAGAAAACAAACAAACAAACACACACTACAAGTCCCACAAAGAACTTCAGCAAACAGACAAAAAGAACATATCTTTTTAAAATCATGAATTTCAGAGTTTCCTTCTTTTCCTTTTCCCCCACCCAGCTCCCCAGTCACCTTTTCTTCTTTAAGTGGTTTGCTATCCCTGAAAGTAAAGAACTAATAGCACCAGTTAGAGCTGAGCTGAGCCAGGCACTGGCTCTCAGACTTTCCAGACTACTGTGCCCCTTTCAGGAGTCTGAAGCCTGAGCCCTGCTGCCTGGGGTTCAAGCATGTAACTGAGCTTTGCAGAACCCCCTGTGGTGTGGGGCCCCAGGCAATTGCCCTTCTTACCAGCCCCGAACACCAGCCCTGCACTTGCGACTCTCCTAAACCCATCCTGCAACCCTGAGGTTGAGAAACAACTGATCTGGATGAGCTGACCTACTCCTGGAAGACCTCTACGTACCGCTGGTTGAGAACCACTGGTGTAAGCCACGTTTATTACTCGGCAACTTTTGCACGGCAGGACAATACTTGGGAAAAGATGAGATAGCAAAAACAGCATCCGTTTAAAATGGATGCACCAAACTCCAGAGAAGATTCCAGTTGAAGAGAAGCGGGTTAAGTTTGTAATTACTAGTAAATACAGAGGCACACTTTTAAAAGTCCCCCTGAGTTTAATACAAACACACACAGTTGTTGAGAAACACAGAGAGAATGATGTACTTCAAACACTAATATATGTTTACAATTTCAAGTTGCTGCATGGTGGAAAGCTAGATTTCTGTAACATGTCCCCAAGATACAATCTAATGCTAAAATGTATCCTGCGGTAGGTCTACTTTCCAATTACTAGAAGTAAGCATACAAGAGATGTATAATTAGTTATGACACTGGGACAGGCATACATGTTTCAACACACACAAAGCTCTTAAAGTTTTTGGCAGTATATGACAGAGATCTAAATTGAAGGCACAAAGACAGGGTATATGGTGTTATAAAAAATACTAACTTAAAGTTATCACACCAAATGGTTTTCTAAAAGATATGAGCATATTTTGTTTAAACAGCCTTTTAAAGATTGGAAAAAGCAAATATTGCCTTGCAGCATTAAAACAGCCTATATTGGGGGTGAGGGGGAGAGAGAGAGAGAGGCGGTGAATGTTTTCTTTTTTAAGTGAAAGGCTGTCATTCTCCACTGAAGAATACATTATGACATAACACTTTAATGAAGCAAAGGAGATTTTCTGTTTTATGATTCTGGGCATAAGATCTTAAAATCTGGGATGAAACACCAAATTCCATCAATTTTAAAAATAAATTATTCAAGGATTATACAACTACTACTTATCTTGGCATGGAAAAAAAAGAACTTAGTATCAAAGGCATATCATCAACATACACCAAACCCATACCCTAAAAAGGCCCTTTAAGACTAAATTCACCACCATTGAACTCTTTGCAGTTAGAGGAGTTTGCGTTTAAAAGAAAAAACAACCAGACAGCAAATGAGCCACAATGGAAACACACATAAGGACTAGACATGTTCTGTTCATTCTACAGAAAAAGGAGATTTCAACTCATCCAACTAGTTTGAGCTCATTCAAGCATCTGAGAGAGTCTCCTTCACCTGCAATCTTTCCAATACAAAAGTACTTTATTACCATTATTTACAATTGTTTCTCTCAAGGCCTCAAATCAGTACTATAGTATAGAAGGTTGACCTACCTTTATGAAAGAAACTTTCTGACTGCATACAGATTTGTAAGGATAGCCACCTCGAAAAGCCACCCGCAAGTCAAACAGGAAATAGTAACCAGTGGGCTTTTCCAGTGTTCCATGAAGATCTCTTGGGGAATGGGGATGGTACACACTCACCAAGTAAGATGGCAGCAAGCCACTTCTCACTCCACCAGACACCTAGGAAAAAATGTGGGCTTTGCAACAGTACAGTACCTCAAAGGTTAGTAAACTCTCAGATTTCACCAACTATGTGTGAGAACATGGGGGTGGGATCCAATTTCCAAAGTTAAGGCCTCTCATGAACAGCATATGCCAGCTGCCTCATAGACTCACGATCCTCCCTTTTTAAGCAGAGGGAGTTTGAGCACCTCCGCTTATCATAAGCATAGAAATATATCAGAAAGAAGAGATGATTTTGAGGTAGCCAAGATCCAATCAATTTAGGGCTTTATATTTAAAAACAGGTATTTTTAAACTCCCCCAGAAGCTCATTGGCAGGCAATACAAATTATAGAGCAACATATTATGTATGACTCTGTTTAGTGAGTGGGTTGACCATATTCCATGCTAGTTACAGTTTATGAATGGTCTCTACAGTTTATCAATGGTTTCAACTTGTAGCTCCATGCAGGAGAAGTTATAGTAACTTAATCTTAGGCTGACAGACATGGGTAACAGTAGCTGGGTCCACATCCAAAAAGAAAAGATTCTAACTTCCTAGCAAAATACACATCTAGGGCCAGGGGGTGGGTGAAGAAAAGGTTCTCAACCACAAACTTGTGCTGCAAATGGGGCACAAACTCCTGCAATTAGGGATGAGAAGTGAACTTCTGCCAACTTTTCTGGTTATCCCTGCAGAAATACCAACTTGTCTCGGTCTTGTCCAGTTTGTGCCTCCATCACACTCTCACAGAGATACATGGATACAACCACTGGAAAAATGAATCCAGAGCTTTTTAAATTAAAAAAAAAAGGGAGTGCATTATCTTCCAATATCATTCACCATAGGCATACTGCCCTTGATCGTGTATGCAACTTGCACTGATGTATTTCAAATGTTCTAAATAAATAGTAGTGTAAGACAAGGGTAAAAATAATGGGATAAATGACAGAAAATGTGTAATTAAATGCATTCAAGGTCATAATCTACCATGGAACAAGAATGAACATACAGGGCCATATACTAGCATGAAAGATGAGCATGTAAATCCAGGGCAGTATATTACCCTATTACTTTGTTTCATAGTGGATTGTTATACCTCTGAAAGCTTTTAATTATAACCTTTTTAAATACAGTATGACACACCGTGGCATTATGTCATTACTGACATTCTCATGGTTTATTCTCACTAGTTTTTTCACAGTGCGCATATGTGAACACTCTACCGATGAAGATAGAACATATATTAAATAGATCATACTTTTACAGACAAACATGCTCATTTTTAACTCTAGATCCTATCACTCATGAATGAAACTGTCCCCTCATTGAGGTCCCCACAATTCACGGCCTTGGGCGCACTATTAGATGTTCCTTCCAGACCTTTTGTTGCAGGTCTTATTCTCAGCAATACTGTGGCTCGTTCTCAGTACCGTGTCTTGGGTAACTAATAAAACCTTTGTATTGGCCACAGAGGTGTTGTCTTTTTCAAGAAGACTTTGGTTTTACATTTCAACATTCATTCATGATTCTTTGATGCTTTTCCTCAAGAGTAAGATGTTTGGCCAGGACACAGAGGCTTTTTCCAACTTGGACAATTAGGGCTTGATCTGAGAAAACTCCCACTGACTTTTATGATGAAAGATCAAGGCCTTATATAGGGCCCGATTCGACTCCCTGTGAAGTCAGTGTGAGTTTTGCCCTTAATTGCATTGTTGGGGGCAGGAGCAAGTCCATTCTGCTAATTTACTTCAAATAAACTACCAGTGAATTGGATAGTCATCACTTCCTGTCCTAAAACTGTTGCCTGGGATTTTGAGGCTTGCGCATAGGTATGGAGGGAAGCCATAATTTGCACTGTTAGTCAAATTTGTATGTACTTTTGGGATCCACTAGAACGAAAGGCTCTGTGCACGGCCGTGACTACTCTGGAGATTTCAGCCATTGGTGGCCAGCCATAGGTATATCTGTACCAGTGCAAAATCCTAGTGTAGGCAGGCAAAGCTACTATAAACCAAGATTTACCTTGTACCATGTATCCTAGCTTGAAACTGAAGTAAACTGCACTAGTGCAAATCATGATATATAGCAACTCTGTCTGCCTATAATAGGGGCTGACACTGATGCACCAATACCCCTGGCTGTAAATGGAGCAAATCCCCCGTGTAGTCAAGACCTGAATGCAAAAACATCATGATAATATCACTCTTTACAATACCTTAAATGTACAGCTCACCTAGTTGTAATAAAGATTTTTTTAAATGTAGCTCTACCTCTCCCCTGAAATCTTAGTCTTATACTTACATTGCAAGTTCCTTGGGACAGGGACTGCTTTTTTGTTCTGTGCCCAGCACATTGAGAGCCTTTACCATGACAAGGTCTCCAAGATGCTACAACCAATAATTTTTAAAAGGTATTTAAGGTGCTGCTGCACTCAGCATTGCAACACCTAACTGATTTAGGAGCATAAATCTCATTCATTTTCAAAAGGGATTCAAGTATTTATGAGCCAAAATCCATTGACAGTTGATGGGATTTAGGTTCCTCCATGCCTAAATTCATTTTCAAGAATGATATTTAGGCTCCTAAATCTGTTAGGTTTTGCAATGCTGAGTGCAGCAGCACCCAATCTAGGCCTATGGTAATACAAATATAACAACACAACCCTGCCCCCGCCCCTCAAAAAAAGCCCCTCAAAAAAAATATAGGGGAGTGGCTATTCCATTGAATTATTACATTTAACTTTAGAAATAGATTAGAAGAAATATACAATACATTATGTAGATAAACCACTAAAATGTATATGTGTGGATTTATGAGATTAATATTTCTGGAAGAAGTTATTTCCCTCTAATAACTTGATTTCACCTCTGAGTTTCAGTCATCTCTCATTACATTCATGCACTTTTCTCATCCTGATACTGCATTCTGCTCAACACTTAATATTTCTTGTTATTGTACGTGTGGGTCTCTGATAAATACTAATTTTTCCACAAAGCAGGCAGCTTAGTAGGAACACAAATTAACTTAAATCCACACAGTTTTCTGGCTTTTTTTTTTTTTTTTATTGTAAGTGCAGAAATATTTACCCATCCTTCACTAACCTAAGAATTACTGAAATCTATACATTGCACAATGTTGCAATGACAAGATAATCTCACCGTAACTCAATTTGCATAATAACTGCAGCAGAACTCAAGACTTTTAGAAGGATGGATAAAGGGTTCCTTTATACAGGCCAAAAATAAGGGCAACTCATTCTGCTTTTAGGATGCAAACACGACAGAAGGTTTTCGTGTCTGCTATCTCCTTATTTCATACAAAGTAACTCCCATTAATAGAAGTTATATATTTTCTTTTAAAAGGAGACTGGACCCCTAAATCATCAGCAAAATACAGAGTAAGTCATGAAGAGCCTGAGATCTAATGAAGGGCTATACAAGAGCTAAGTACTGTTATTTTCTCTTGAAGCACAGCCCTGCAGTCCTTTGCAAGGAGGCAGAACACCCACAGAAGTCAGTATTTTCCCCAAGCGAGGACCACGATATTGGAACCAATGTGCCAAAAACAGCGGCAGCCAATAGTCAGCTTCAGCTGCCAGAGTTACAAAGATGACCTGTTAGCAGCTCTCTTTGCCACTATTCGGATATTTTATAATACTACAGGTGCACAATAATAGTCTTGAGTTCAAATATGTCTACAGAGATTTACTCATCATATCACAAGACAAGGCGGCAGGTTAAATATTAACCAATGCCAAAACACAGTGTACAATGTAAGAATGCTGAGAAATGGGCTTTACAATATGGTTAAGTATAGGCATATATGAAAGTAGAAGTACCATCATAATCAAACCAAAAGGCCAACTCTTGCCCCAGCTCACTTGCTACCCTGGGGTTTAAACTCCTGACTGGTCATGCACTTATTTTCACACATATTTTAGGACAGATTACTTCCTTGTATTTCGTTCAGTACCAGAACTTGACCAACACAATGCTTATATAAATACATCCACCCTCCTACCCTGTGCGCTGTAACTATGTCACAGCAGAATTGGTGGGAAAGTTTTGAAGAGGCTCTCTCTTCTTCTGATATCTTTGTGGTTAGATCTTGCCAGAGAGAAACTAATGGTTCTTTGTGGCATATACACCATCAACATATATATATGAACATTTTAAATTACAATAGCTCTTTTGTAGAGGACAAAGCAGAAGGAAGACATGCATACCCAGTTGATGACATCATCAAGTTTGCCTTATGTTGCTGCAACTTTGTCATCATTTTCAGAGAAACACTAATCTATCTTTAAGGATTAATTGCAAGCTAACTCTTGGGCATGGACACATGTCCTAACATCTCATCCGCTAACCATATGAGGGACCCTATAGCCCATCTTGTATGGTGTGAAGACTGAAGTAGCTTAACAGCCTCTTGGCCCAACCACTTATTACCATCAGTTCAACCCAATTCTTGCACTGAGAGCCTGGACTTTCCCTGGGTCCAAGACCTCCATCAGATCCTATTAGACAGTTCTATGAGAAGCAACCTCTCCGTCTCAAGTGTATGACAGTTGGGAGTCTGGGATTGCCACTCTCCTGTAGTCTATATTTTCTATTTACAAAGATGCCAAACTCGTGCCCTGATCCAATGGTAACCACTGGGAAGACCAGCACACCCAGTCCTCTGTGGTAACCATCTCTCAGGAGATGGCATGGCCAATACTGGGATTGCAGCATACCTTCTTCTCCCTAGCTCCCCCTGCTTCCCTGGAGATATTTTTGCCAATGCAAATGTTAGCATTTGGGTCTTCACAGCAGTGACCAATTAGGAGCAGGCGGAGGTGATTACACTGTTGTTGCTCTCATCCCTACCCACAATACACTGGGCTATGGTGAATTAAGAAGTCCTCTCCTCACTTCTTTCTCCCTCCTGTCACACTTCCCCTAGCAACACTGGTATAAGCCACAATAATCTGTCTTTTCCACTGTAGTCAGCATTTGAGGAACTTGTTTCCTACAGCACAAATACAAATGAAACAGCCTATGAAAACTCATTCCAACGCACAGGGCTAAATTCAGAGGTAATATGCAAGGTGGTACAAGTTACAAGTTGGTAAGTGGCTGTACAGGAAAGTGACTGAGTTTAAGTTGGTGTGACTTATACAATGAAAGCAGAAAACAAGAAAGGAACTTAAAATAAGGGCTGGGTTACTTTAACTCATACTCCTTACGGACTCCTCTTAAATTGCTTTTCCTGCTGCAACCTTCTCAAACACCTCAGCAAATAAATCATATCATCATATATTCAGATTCTCTTAAACATACTTAATATGCCAACTTATGCTGCCCTACATAGTACTTCTAAATTTGGCACAAATGTAGTGCGCATGTTAGAATACATGGGTTTTACTGAAAAGCAAACACATTGCAGCATATTTAAATTGTTGTATCATCACACATTAAGCTTCCTTCTGCTCTCACTGACTTTAGTGGGATCAAGCCCATTTGTGTCCTGTAGAAACAAAACATCTGGAAAACGGTGGTCATGCCCTGTTGTGACAGCTAAGCATAATCAATGAAAATATGCAATTATCATAATACCATTATTATTTTCAGCAAAGGAGTGACAAGTTCTTAGTGAAAAATTTAACATTCTTGCAGAGTTTTCTTTCAATGGACATCCAGAAACATAAGTGACATCAGCCAATGTAAAAGCACTGCACAATTGTATTAGTGTTTGTAAATCATCCATATATAAATATTTGGGGAAATGACTTTTTTTAAAAAACATATGCATATAACATAATCCTTTTGATAAGTATTAGCAACCTCATGGTTGCTTTCATACCAAGATGAATAATGAAACTTTTGTCTAGCAAAACTGGCAAAGTGCCACACAAAGTCAATGTACTTAAGGCAATAACAGTCTATCAAAAGAACTACAAAAGTAATTATTTAGAAAGCAATAAATATAGACATGTACTAACATGAATACAGAGAAAATGAGAGCTTCCAGGGAAACAAATATTTCCTTTAGTTCACCAATGACACTAATAGGGACCTCCAAATTAGTTTACCTTTCATTTGCTCCTCAATTCTTATAATTCAATTTCAAGATACTTTTATTACAAAAATTACGAGGACAAGTTAGAGTATGGAAAAAAGGGTTCATCATGCTAAGCACACCCTTCCAAATGTCAAATGTTATATTTCAATATGAAAATGTATTAAATACTTAACTGGCCCTTTCATCTTTGATTTGGAAACCATTTAGTAACTTTTAGATTCAAACAAACAAATATCAGTCTCATAATGATAGAATACGTAAAACTAAGTAGGCAATGCTACAATTGTTCCAATTCACTTCTGTAGTTTTAATTCCATATAAATGTTTGTCCATTCCTGCTCACAAAAAAATAACTGCCTAATAGAATTTAAGGGAGCTTGGTATTTAACGTCAGTGGCAGAACTGCCATCCACTTCTGTGCAACAACAATAAAAAGAGTTCTGTACTGCCTACTGAATTTCATCTAATGTATGGTCTCCTTCTGAGGCAATTTTTGCTACAACTTACGACTAGATTCTCTGTTGCCTGTCCCTTTATCTTCCACATTCTGAACGATAACAAAATGGTATAGCTATGCTTCATTTCTTCCACATGAGAACTGGAGTTGAGGGGGGGAAGCAACTACTACTGACCTTAATAAAATGATGGCCACTTGCATTTGCTATTTACATTACTTGAACTCAATACAAACAACTTCAGAAAAGATTAAATTTGTGCAAACGTTCGTTTCCCATTCATATTTGTTATCTTACAAATATTCATAGTGTGCCATATTTAAAACATCAATGGCCTGACTAGAGCCTTTCTTCTGCAGTTTCACAGAGATGTAGTTATATTGATTTCACTAGAGTTAGTACTTATTTACCCTAGTGTAAAAATGATCTGGAGTAGGCCCTTACAATATATACAAAACTAATGGTTTCTATTCAAATATAATTAAGAACATAAGAACGGCCATACTGGATCAGACAAAAGGTCCATCTAGCTCAGTATCCTGTCTTCTGACAGTGGCCAGTGCCAGGTGCCCCAGAGGGAATGAACAGAACTGGTAAACATCAAGTGATCCATCCCCAATCCCCAGCTTCTGGCAAACAGAGGCTAGGGACACCATTACTGCCCATCCTGGCTAATAGCCATTGATGGACCTATCCTCCATGAATTTATCTAGTTCTCTTTTTAAAGATGTTGTGGTCTTGGCCTTTACAACATCCACTGGCAAGGAGTTCCACAGGTTGACTGTGCGTTGTGTAAAAAAAAAAAAAATACTTTCTTTTGTTTTAAACCTGCTGCCTATTAATTTCATTTGGTGACCCCCTAGTTCTTGTGTTATGAGAAGTAGTAAACAACACTTCCTTATCTACTTTCTCTACACCAGTCATGGTTTTATAGACCTCAATCATATCTCCCCTTAGCCATCTCTTTTCCAAGCTAAAAAGTCCCAGTCTTATTAATCGCACCTCACATGGAAGCCGTTCCATATCCCTAATCATTTCTGTTACCCTTTTCTGAACCTTTTCCAGTTCCAATATATATTTTTTGAGATGGGGCCACATCTGCATACAGTATTCAAGATGTGGGCATACCGTGGATTTATATAGAGGCAACATGATATTTTCTGACCTATATATATCCTTTTCTTAATTATTCCCAGCATTCTGTTCGCTTTTTTGACTGCCACTGCACATTGAGTGGATGTTTTCAGAGAACTATCCACAATGACTCCAAGATCTCTTTCTTGAGTGGTAACAGCTAATTTAGACCCCATCATTTTATATGTGTAGTTGGGATTATGCTTTCTGATGTGCATTACTTTGCATTTATCAACATTAAATTTCATCTGCCATTTTGTTACTCAGTCACCCAGTTTTGAGAGATCCTTGTGTAGCTCTTCGCAATCTGCCTGGGTCTTAACTATCTTTAATAATTTTGTATCATCTGCAAATTTTGCCACCTCACTGTTTACCCCTTTTTCCAGATCATTTATGAATACGTTGAATAGGACTGGTCCCAGAACAGACCCCTGGGGAACACCACAATTTACTTCTCTGCACTCTGAAAACTGACGAATCCATGAGAGCACCTTCCCTCTTATCACGTGACAGCTTACTTTGCGTAAGAGCCTTTGGTGACGGACCTTGTAAAAGGCTTTCTGAAAATCTAAGTACACTATAGCCACTGGATCCCCTTGGTCCACATGCTTGTTGACCCCCTAAAAGAATTCTAGTAGATTGGTGAGGTATGATTTCCCTTTACTAAAACCATGTTGACGCTTCCTCAACAAATTACGTTCATCTATATGTTTGACAATATTGTTCTTTATTATAGTTTCAACCAGTTTGCCCAGTACTGAAGTCAAGTTTACAGGCCAGTAATTGCTGGGATCACCTCTGGAGTCCTTTTTAAAAATTGGCATCACATTAGCTATTCTCCAGTCATCTGGTACAGAAGCTGATTTAAATGATAAGTTACAGACTATAGTTAGTAATTCTGCAATGTCACATTTGAGTTCCTTCAGAACTCCTGGGTGAATACCATCTGGTCCTGGTGACTTATTGCTGTTTATCAATTTGTTCCAAAAACCTCTGTGACATTGCACTCTATATGATTTTATGAAAGTATGCTGATGACTATGAATATAATGTAACTGGAATATGCTTCATGCAAAAGGTCTCTTGTAAGGTATCATTACAAAGCTAATCTATAATCTACTGAGTGTGGTCAACCTATTTATATAAATGTGCCAGTCTTGTATCTGAAACTAGAAATATAAAATATAAATCTGAGGGCCTTTTGTAATTATGCAAAGTGTGGGCCATTAACGGTGGTTTGGAATCTCGATGACTCCCATTAACCAGGACGATTGTCTGTAGATGGCTCTGTTTTACTTGTAAGTCTTCCTGTATACGTGTGTGCTGGCAAGTGAGTAATGAAGTCTTACAGTAACATGTGATCAAGTCACCTGAACTGGAATCCATCTTTCACCTGGTGCTTTTCCATTAAAAAGAAGGGGTGGGAACCCAGAGGGACAAAGGATTCCCGCCTTATGCAAAAGATATATAAGGGGGTGAAACAGACAAAAGAGGCAGCCCTCATGAGAAATCCCCTAGCTACCACCTAAGCTGGAACAAGGGCTGTACGAGGGGAAAGGATTGTGCCCAGACTAGGAAGGCATCCAGTCTGTGAAAGAAACTTATTGAAACATCTCTGAGGGTGAGATTTTATCTGTATTCAGTTTTATTACTATATTAGGCTTAGATTTGCATGTTTTATTTTATTTTACTTGGTAATTCACTTTGTTCTGTCTGTTACTACTTGGAACCACTTAAATCCTACTTTCTGTATTTGATAACATCACTTTTTACTTATTAATTAACCCAGACTATGCATTAATACCTGGGGGTGGGGGAGGGCAAACAGCTGTGCATCTCTCTCTATCAGTGTTACAGAGGGCAAACAATTTATGAGTTTACCCTGTATAAGCTTTATACAGGGTAAAACTGATTTATTTGGGGTTTGGACCCCATTGGGAGTTGGGCATCTGAGTGTTAAAGACAGGAACGCTTCTGTAAGCTGCTTTCAGGTTAAGTCTGCAGCTTTGGGGTATGTGGTTCAGACCCTGGGTGTGTGTTGGAGCAGACTGGCGTGTCTGGTTCAACAAGACAGGGTGCTGGAGTCCCAGGCTGTCAGGGAAAACAGGGGCAGAAGTAGTCTTGGCATATCAGTTGGCAGTTCCCAAGGGGGTTTCTGTGATCCAACCCATCACAACCTCCTCTAATGATAGCTCAATCTGGGACCGTTCCTCAGATCTGTCACTTAAAAAGAATGGCTCAGGTTTGGGAATCTCCCTCCTATCCTCAGCTGTGAAGACCGATGCAAAGAATTTAGTTTCTCCGTATTGGCCTTATTGTCCTTGAGTGCTACTTTAGCATCTCGGTCATCCAGTGGCCCCACTGGTGGTGTAGCAGGCTTCCTGCTTCCGATGTACTTAAAAAAAAAAAAATTGCAATTACTTTGCTATTCCTCTCGCAAGGAGTTCCACAAGTTGATTGTGCATTGTGTGAAGAAATACTTCCTTTTGCTTGTTTTAAATCTGCTGCCTATTAATTTCATTTGGTGACCCTTAGTTCTTGTGTTATGAGAAGGAGTAAATAACACTTCCTTATTTACTTTCTCCACACCAGTCATAATTTTATAGACCTCTATCATATCCCCCCTTAGTTGTCTCTTTTCCAAGCTGAAAAGTCCCAGTCTTATTAAACTATCCTCATATTGAAACCTTCCCATACCCCTACTCATTTTTGTTGCCCTTTTCTGAACCTTTTCCAATTCCCATAGATCTTTGTTGCGATGGGGCGACCAGATCTGCAGGCAGTATTCAAGATGTAGACGTACCGTGGATTTATATAGAGCCAATATGATATTTTCTGTCTTATCTATCCCTTTCTTAATGATTCCCAACATTCTATTCACTTTAACCTTAAATCTTAAATTTAACCTTAAATCTATATTCTTAGGAAAGTTATATTTCCATAAAGCCATGTATTAAACTATTTTGATAAGAGTGATAAAAGTATTACTACACTGTGCTGTAGGAGAGGGAAATGAGGAATAAATCCATCTATTTTTTTCATGGTGTAAATTACAATCTTGTGGGCAAATGTGGTGACTCCCCACTTTATCACATTCTATTCGCCTTCAGTGGAGTGGGAGAGTCAGATCCAAGGACTGCAAAAATCTGTCCCTTGATGTTGCGCTTTGGGGCAGGGGTGGTGGTGGAAGTTAATCAAGTGATCTTCAGATTCTTGGTCAAATTCATCCCTAGGACAAGTCCAGTTAAGTCAACAGAGTTACCACCATGTAATTAGTTTAATCCTTTGTTTATGAATATCAGTATTTTTCTGTTAATCTGATCTTAGTTGCAGTTTTGAAAATCTTTAATTGGCTGAGTTGACAATTTTTAATCCATGCCAAAAAAGATGATCAGAAGTACAGTATGTTTTGGAGAACTACTTGAAATATATTCCATGGCTGCCAGGTTAAAACAAAGTCAACACATTTCCCAGTTGCAGAAACATTTAATTTTCCCTCCTTGTAAATGAAACTAACATGATTGACAAGCACCTCACAGGCAAATCTTGGCAACACTTAATGCAAGTCCATCTCTTTGGCCTCTTAAGCAAAATTCCTGCACAAACTGTTTGTCTTTGCAATAACTCCTACAAAGCTCATTACTTCCAGCCTTGGTCTATCCCCCATGTTGTGCATTTATCCCTGGGATGCATTATCAACATGTGGCACATGTCCTTGACACGCATAGAAGAGTTGCACCCCAGGATAGCAGCATGCATGACAATAGTGTTGACTCTTACTCCTTTATGGTTGCTGGGATGTAACCGAGAAATCTAATAACTGTGACAGTAGGCCTTTAGGTTTTTCCTTGCCTTTCCAGACAGTGAAGCTGCACAGACACTAATGAAAGGTTAAATGAATAGGAATAGCTGACAAGAGGTACAATAAAGAAGGAGCTTGGTAATCCACAGACACTGAGCAGAGATCCTTGGCTCAAGCAGAGAAAGGACAGCACATCGACGAGTCACAATATTTAAAACAGCTTGCTATACACAGAGGCTTTTGTGTCTGGGTACATGTCTGGCTTTGGAAGAAAAAAAAGACACTGAAAAGGAATTTCAGCATGGGGCACTTTGGCAAATGTAAGGTCACAATAAGGAGAAAGTGTTTTGTGCGTGTTGTTACATCTTTGTACTGAACATAAAAAAAGCAGGGACTACACATTTGACAAATATGATATAGTTGCAACACTGGTTCAATATGATTTCAATTGACAGGATGATGGGTGTCACACATACACTCAGTATCATTAAAGGCTTGTAGCAGTTCATAATCTGTACTGCTACATTATCAGCAAGTTTTCCTCGTAGCCAAAGAATTCTGAAGGCACTACTTTATGTGGTTTTATAGCACAGAACAATTGTTGACCAAAAAATTGTAATATATTGCAAAAACATGGCTAAACTTCCAAATGGTGCATCAGATCATGGGCACTGCAAAACTTTTCAGCAGACAGTTTACAGCATTTTAATTTCTTGTGCTTGTGATTTATTAATCAGTTTTAAATATCTTTTATTTTTCATAATTATTTCAGTGCCTCTACTTATTTTTAGAACCCTTCTGGGTTTGATTATTTTCTATCAAAAGAGGTTTAAGTAAATGGTAAACCATTTTAACTCTACGGAAAATTACTGAAAAGAGCAAAAAAGAGAAACAAAAAGAGCAGTCTATGGTAATAAGTAGAAAACAAATCTGAAGTTATCTGCATTCATGGTTTATTACTTAGTTTAAGTTATTCTAGTAGCACAAAGTTCAGAAAAAACTCAGTGAGTTGAGGTTTGCAGGTAAATCAAGGCTATCTGCCTCTGTATTGTAGTATAACATACATATTTATAACGTGTGGTAAAACTGTACTATGATAACATTCTAAAACAAGAGAGCGTCTTCGAACAACCAAATTCAATTACAGCTGAACTCCTGAGTTGTACTAAGGGTTCTAATAAGCAACAAATAAAAGCTTTTACTAGCTAGCAACAGAATGAGAGCTACTGTGCAAGAGATAAAGAGACAAATCTGGCAGTTTATCTCACTGGATTATACCATTTACTTAAATGGTAAATAAGTTTGTTCAAAGTAATGCTCATAAAAGCTAGCATAGAACTATTATGCAGCAATTATGATCAATGGGATTTTTAAATGTAAACATGTCACAAATTAGGCGGAAAGAGATAGACACAAAATGTGAGATTAAACAAATATTTCATTAAATTGTTAAGTACCATTTATTTAAATAAAGTAGTAACTGTTCCTTATTCCTTCATAGCCTATCCATTTTTTAAAGAGAAACCTCTGTCTTAATTGTGCCCTCTACATTATATAGGAATCTTTACATATAACACTTGTCTTTTCGGTGACTGACTTGACCTGTTTTATAGTCAAACACAAACTGTACCATATAAATGTGTACAGCAGAAAGTAAAGAGGATTTTCATAATGTAAATGTTCCTTAACAAAATTATTTAACTTTTGAAGGCCAGTGTCAAATGTGTGAAAGGGACTTCTTCAAAGACCCATCATTAAAATAATAATAATAGGTATGTTTGTTTTATAAATTCAACCTCTCAAATGCATTTTAGTTGGACTTCAATTTAATTTTCTGAAAATTAAAACCAATTGTTGAGAGTTATAGCAGTCAACTGCAAATCCTATTGATATGCACGTACATCACAACTAAAACATAATAAAGTCACCCCCAAAGCCTAAACACTAGATCTATGACGATTACTAACTTCTTTTCGTAGCCATTCCATTTTTCTGAGTATTTTTTCTTTTTATTTAACCTTAGGCATATCTAATAAAATCAAGAGTCTTCCAGGAGCTCTGCAGAGAGGAGTATAACTAACCAATGATCTTTTCCATTTCCTTTCCATTTTAAAAAGCAATACAGAGAGAGAGAGTGCAGCATTTCCCTTACATAAGTGTTTTTGTTTTTATTCAGTAATGTTTTCAATACTACATCTTGCAAAGATGTGGATGATAAACGAGAACATCTGCTATGAAACCCACAAAGTTAAATATTACTTATTATTATGCAGCAAAATAAAGAATCTCTTAATCACTTTCAACTTACACTTGATTCACAAAATTCTAGCCTGAAACTTCAGATGACTAACTTGTCACAGTGTATGTATTAAAATATATAGCCGCCTACTTTTCAACGATTAAATGCAGTGAAAAAATAAAGATACTTAGACAAAGTAATACTATACCCCCTATTTTAGAACAGTTTTTAAACATAGTGTACCTTAATTCAAAAACAAAGTTGTTTCCATGAGCTTGTATTCCAGAAAACTATTAATGTTGGTCCTAATTTGCAAACTATATTTTCACATAGCATTTGTAATGGCTTTTATTGTTTAATCTCTTCTGCATTTCAGTATTGGATACTATGGAAATATACTTATTTAGCAGGCTATAAATAATGAAGTTGGCATGTGCAATTGATATTTAGCATGTCTCACTGTAACTGTAAAAGCCTCATTATAGACTAGCAAATCATTTCTAACAAGTTCAACTGACAAATACTAAAACAAACCTGTACTATATACTGCTAAGTTGTTTGTCTCAGATATGTACACTTAGAAAAAAAAAATGTGAAAAAGACCATCCAAGATTAAAAAGGGGGGAAAAAAGTGAACTTTCAAGTTACTGCCTATTTTGAAGTCCTTGAAATAAAATAAAAAAAATTCTCAGTAACAACAACAAAAAGAATAGCTTGCTTCCCCTTCCCCCTTCTGAGCTAGTGTCCAATTTCTTCTTTTCTGAACAGCTGTATTATCCAACTTAAGTTGCTCTGCTAATTTCAGTCCCATAAGGACTAACTTGGAAGGCAAGAAAATACAAGAAAAGATCAATTTGCTGGGAAAGATCAAATGAGAAAACTGTGGGGACAGCACGAGGTCAGAGTGTGGAGAACTAAGCAGACCTGTTCTTCATTAACTTAAGCTCTCTTGGGATGTCACACACTACCTGTCCATGGGCTTATTGAACCGCCTAACCCTCATCTCTGTACCATTCTTCTGGGCCCAAGCGAATCACATCCTGCTGCTGACAAGTTAACAGGGGAGTGCGGCTGCAACATGAAAGTACTTTTCTTTCTTGTCTAAATCAGGCAGATTTTTGAAAAGACGACACAGCATTGACTCGTGACATGGCAAGATGAAATGAGAGGTCTGGGCCAGTCTTGGAGCTGTGCAGATAAAAGTAATCAAATGACACTCCTGGAATGCAAATTGGCATTCTTGACTGCAGCAATTGCACAACCATGAAACATCCCTGACAGCAAGCAAGATTAGGACAAAATGTTATGTAAAGCACTGAACGCAAAAACTCACTTGAAAAGTCAAACTGTAGCACTTACATTTTAATACAGAAATAGTCAGCTCTGCTTTTGTCTGTTCCTTTACTGCTTCTGTTATATGTAATCGCATATCCCCATCTGTCACATACACTTCAAGTATAAAAACCTCAAACCATGTGAACAAACACATACGTCTCCTAGATTTGTCCACCTAAAATATTTTAACATAACTTTTTTTAAAAAATTAATATACTTAAACAGAACCCTTCTATTATGAGTTTATGCATCATGCATACAGAACAGTTCATATTTTGGGGTCTTAAAAGCAGTTTCTAACTTCTCTCATAACAAATAAGTTAACATTCATATTATCCTGCATCTGAATCACATGAAATTACTAAATAAATAACTTGCTAAATATTTAGTGATCTGATTTTTAAATCTCATGCTCTTTAGGAATTTAAAGCAGAACATACATACAGCTAGAAGGTTCATTAATGCTGGACAGCTTAAAATGAAACTAGTGTAACACAGAGCATTTATGCCCCGTTAAATATACGATTGAAGATTCCTGCTATTTTTAAGGGAAAGGAAAGTTCCACATACTTTTTCAGGGACTTGGTATTCGTAAGCAGCATCTGCTAATCAGGCTTATTAAATATTATTGTCTGAAATGAACTCAATAATTACACTAACAAAAAATCCTTACCCTATTTTAAAAGTAATTCCTGACTATGAGATGAGCAATAGTATAGATGGTAAATGGAATATGCTATAATGAAAAATAAAGCGCACTCCTGTCTCTGAATATTTAATTTGCTTCCATGTCTGAAGGACACATGGGTTTAAAAGAGAAACATGTAATATTTTGCTTTGACTGCTTACTTAAAAGACATTTTAACTGTTGGTTGAGCAACAACAGCAAAAAAGACACTCTGCCACTTTAATCCTAGGGACACCAGATTATTACATGTCTTTTGTACATCAATTTTACAACAGCTTGACTCTAGGGTAAATGGGAATAATAAATCGCACGCTGCTTTCAAAACCACTTTAATTTCTGTCAGTGTTGCTGTAACCACAGTCCTGGGCACATACTCCTTTTTCCTCCTCCCCACCTTGGGGTTCTGTTGTTGTTGTTGCCTGCATTTAACAGTGGCATCTCCTACACTCCAAAAATTGTGGCTCTCATCACTGAAACAAGACATGCCACATTAAGGAAGGAATGGAAAAAAATATTAACCCTCTGTCTCATTCTTCTCCTCCCCATCCGCCTTTTTATATATACTGACCCATCTCCACAGTACAGCCAATCCCCAAGTGGGGGTAACAATAGCAATTTACTGTGGAAGCTTACTAAAAGCATGGGAGTGGTCAAGCAACACACCACTTTATTCAATATGGGCTGATCCCTGCTCCTCACTAGCTGAGCTAACTATACTTTTAACCCCAAGAATTATCACTGTCAGACTTCATATACATTTACTTCCTAAAATGTGCTTCTTACTTGAAGCAGTAAAGGGTAGCTTCACATCATAGCCAGGGAGAGAGGATTTAAGCAAATTGAGATCCTGAGTCACCTCGGTTTTTATTTTTAATGTAAATGTTTTTAATTAAAACAAAAAGCCTGCTTCGTAAAATCCTGGTGTAAAAGAACTGGCCTCGTTTCATCTGCTCACAGGAGATCCAGCAAACATGCTCTGAAAGCGGTTTTCCCTCTTCCAGTGAGCACATCAATATTTCCCTACAAGTTCTGGGCACAACTGCTGATGGGAAAGGTGTAAACTGCAAGCACATGCACAAGCAAAAGAGACGAAAGAGTTACTGATGGAAGGTGGATTTACACTTCTGTCTCCCTGCCTCAGGCGTTGTTTCTCTCTCTCTTTCCCTCGGCCCCCCACTCCCTACTTCTCCCACTTTCAAAGGTTACTTTTACATTGTGTGCAAACGTTACTCATTTCCAAGCAGAGGGTGGTTTCCAAAAAAGCTCACCCCACAGTACGTCTAATTCAATCTCACCCCACACTTTAAAAAAACATTATCCCCTCACCTTTGGTAGACAGAAAGTGGCAGCAAAATCCTGTGGCCATCCCATCCCAAACTGAATGAAAGTTTGGGAGAACTTAAATCATTATTTCAACGTAGCACATCTCTCTCTCTCTCTCTCTCTCTCTCCCCGCCCCGCCCCCAGCTGTTTGTTGTTTTGGTTACTGCACAATTTATTAACAACAAAATAAAAAGGAAAGGCTAGAATGAAAACGAAAGGCTGTTGGAAACTTCTTACCATCTCTGCATGCTGGTTGTCAAGTGCACCCCCTGTCTCTTGATCTCCTCTCAGCAGCAGTGCCTGCACCAGCCCCTTCCTTCTGCCTCTGGGCTCTCTGCTCTTCTCGGTTTTCCTCTCTTCCCCCCCCCCCTCCCCCCCTCTCAAGCCTTCAGGTGATTTGAACTAAAAACAAAAAGAGAAAGAGAGAGAGAGAGAGTCTCTCAAGCTCTTCAAAACTTCAGCCCCCAAACTTCAGCGGCAGCGGCAGCGAGAAAGACCTTTCGACACAGAGCTGCTGCGGGGGAGGGACCCAAGTTTGGATCTGAAGCCTCCACAGGTTGGTTTGTTGTTGTTGGGTTGTTTGGCTGGAAGGGGGGTGGGGGGAGGGCTTGCAAGTGGATCTGAAAGGACAACGTTGCTTCCTTGCGCCCCGTTAACCCTCAGCCGCTTTGCATTGCTCTGGGGAGGGGGGGTAGTGCAAACCCGGGGAGGGGGGGTCCCACTGAGGCCGCTCGAGCCCAGCTGTCAAAAACGCCGAAGAGCCCCAGCGAGCTTTATTACGAGCCAAGCTTGCTGATCTCGCCGTGTGTGTGTGTGTGTCTGTGTCTCGCTCTCTCTTTCCCCTCTGGCCGGTTCCCCCTCGCAGCGGCGGCGAGCTCTCCTGCTGCTGCTTCTCCTCTTCCTTATCAGCTCAAGGCGTCCAGCCGCCGCTGGAGAGCGAGAGGGAAGGGAAAGGGGTGGAGGGAAAATAATACGCAACCCGAAGGAGAATGGGAGAAAGTCCCGGGAAGCGCGTTAAAAAGGAAGAGAAAAGTTAGGCAGCGCTGAAGTTTTTGCTCGTGGTCCCGATTTCCTGCTTCCCACTCCCCTGTTCCATCAGCTCCCGGGGCTCTGCCGCTGCTGGGTGTGGGAGCTGAAGACTTTTTAAAAAAACAGGCTTTTGGGGGAGGGGGGGGGGCGTCACGGTTGTACGTTTGCAGGGGGAAGACAAGAGTCACATCTGTGTGTGACACGGAGCCAGCCGAGCTAAACCCTGCCCTGGGGAGACAGAAAAAACACGAGCTCAAGGCTTCAGCGCCCAGGCGCACAACTGCAGCTGGGAGCACACATTTTTAAGGCACATGCAACAAAATCCACACCCTTTCCAAGCCACACACACTCATCATCGCCATCAACCAGGACATAATTTAACATGTGGGAACAACACAGCAAGTTGCACTGATTTATCACAGTTGACCAAAGTTTCAGCTCCTCCAACCCAAGAAACGAAATGGGACAGATTTTATGCCTGTTCTTATATGCTGAATGTCCCCTTTTCCTTCGAAGTCTTCTATTAGCTGAATGTACATCAAAGGCTTTAAAACTTTTCCCTCTAGTGTCCTTATTTATGGATCTGAAATGTTGGCAGATATGTAAATCCACATGAGTAATTGGGAAAGGGAGAGGATGACTAAAGTCTATAAAGTTCGTTTGTCTATCCAGGGGTAGTAGTAACCACATCTGTTATATACTTAAATATCTACCCTTCCCCTCCCTCATATTCCAGATAACAAAATGAAGGCTCCTTACTTCTCTTTAAAAATTAACATTGTTTCTTTCAAAATATATAGTAAAAGCATCAGGGTTCTTTCAACTGGGACTATACAAAATGCATGTCTGTTAAAAAAAATGCTGACCCTGTGAAGGGCATCTCCACATTTTCAAGCAACTATGTTAAATAAAAATTTAAAAACTGTTAGCTACTGTCAAGTCAAATTTGCCATTTTCCTCCTCTTTTGGTAATTGGACATGTTTAAGGCCAAGTGGGTATGTGAATAGGTTTGGGGGTAGTGAGGTGATGGGTCAGGGTCAAGCACGTGAGACAGGTAGCTAGCTGCCTTTTGATTTTGGCTAAGGAATCTATTGTCTTTTGGAGGGACCACACCAAACTCACTTACAGTGGCACATCCTTGTGCACTATCAAGGCAGCAGAATTTCTACCAGATTTTGCTTCCCCTCTCCTCCTACACCCCCCTCCCCCATCTCCAGCATGCCCATCTCCAGTGTGGGAATCAGATCTACGCATGCTACTATCAAACACCTATTCATTGCAGACAGGGGCCTATATATGCCCCAAGTTACCCACTCCTCCATGAAATGGTTCATTTTGGGTAGTATACAGATAGTATACTGTTGGGCATAACAGACAAGCAAGCATATGAACTAGGATTTACATTACCCTCACTTCACCCAGATTAGTTTGGATCCACATTATTTAGGGAGTACACTTTAGGATTTGTTATGGTGCAAGACAGGTTTGCATTCGCTACACAGTGGTACCGCCTTTATATAGCTTACATTGGAAGATGCTGATGACCAAACTGGGGTTTTGAATAATTTAGGAAACAGAATTAAACCATAATCTGATGTGTTTTCTAGCAACAGAGCAGAGTCATAAGAGAAGTTGATTACTCATTTCAGAGTCAAATCTCTTTACGCACACAAACCCATTCACCCACTTGAGTCAAGTGACGTGACCATTTGAACCAGTAAAGGGCCAAGAACTTGTCAAAAAATTGTGGCCACACAGCCCTCTGGTGGCTAAATACCTTCACAAGCCCACATGCATGTTTCTCCACATCAGATTGCTTCAGACTGGCCTGAATCAGATTTAGTAATAAAATTTGGGACCTTCACCACATCAAAGGTACAATCCCTTAGGTAATAAGGGTGTGCCACACAAGAAAGCCGGCAAGAGACTAATCTTTATTTCTTGGCCTCAGTCACAGGACATGGGTTAGGTTTACAAAAGGTTGTATGTACCCCTATAACATGACGGGTCAGCGTGTACCAACTGTAGTGATACTATTACACTTCTTCAGCAGTAAGTACAAAGCAGGCTGTCATCCTCATTGGGGCCAGCCACTTGAGCGAGAGGGTACGTCTATACTTACCTCTGGGTCCGGCGGTAAGCAATCGATCTTCTGGGATCGATCCCGGAAGTGATCGCCGTCGATGCCAGTACTCCTGCTCGGCAAGAGGAGTACGCAGAGTCGATGGGGGAACCTGCCTGCCGCATGTGGACCCGCAGTAAGTTCGAACTAAGATAGTTCGACTTCAGCTACGTGAATAACGTAGCTGAAGTTGCATATCTGAGTTCGAAGTGGGGGGTTAGTGTGGACCAGCCCAGAGATGCTCACACACGCTAAACCACATGGGGCATTCTGTAGGATGCGGGACCTAAATTCTGTGGCATGGTACCAGGATTCTGCAGCTCTGCTGCTGCTAATTGGAGGTGTGTGAGTTTAAAAAAAAAAAAAAAAAACACTACTTTAAAAAAGAACATTAAGATTTTAAAGTCAAACACTCAAACATTAATAAATGTCAGATTTATGTGTAATTCAACCTCCTTCTTTTATGATACGGTCTTTAGTTTCATAAACACACACTACTTTTCTATAGGACCCAAGCCTTATTCAGTGAATGGGTATGTATTCAAATATTTTTTTTTTTATCCTTCACTTTCAATGTGTGGCCTCTGGCCTGATTTAAAATACACATCATTCAAACCCTTCCGAGCCATTTCTGTGGTGCTCTATAGCATCGAAGTGCTTCACAAACATTAATGAATTTATCCTCACAATATCCTAGTGAAAATAGGTATGATTATTCCCATTATTACAGATGGAGAACTGAGGCACAGAGGGATTAAGACTAAAATTGTCTCATGTCCACTAGTTTTTGCTGCCCAATTTAAGACACTTAGAGCCTGATTTTTCAGAGTACTTAGTGTTTTTATAGCACTTTTATATGTTTAAAGCATGACTCTAATAAACTTCACTTAGTTACGATCACTCAGGAGTTCTGTTGATATTCTGGCCCTAGATGTCTCAAATTGGGCAACCAGAAACATGAGGAACACAAACTAAATATTCATAGTCACTGATTTGCCCAGCATCACACAGAAACTGTGTGGCAGAGGCAGGGATAGAATCCAGTTCCCCAGGATGGTATCCAACTGCCTTAACCATGAGCCAATCCTTTCTCTTCCTGCAGTCCCCTGACATGTTCACCGTACACCTTCCAACTTCTGCAACAAATGACGCAGGAGTCTTGCAGACAGCAGTCTCATTCACTACACAACAACCCTGATTCATTCCCAGAGCACTATCCACCCATCCTGCACACCAAACAAGACAGAGCTCTTGTGGAAAATAATAGTATGTTTTTGTGTAATTAAAGACTGCATATGCATTATGATACAAGGGGTCCAAATTAAAGTTGGAATGGGCAACTGAATTCTGGCATTTCCTATCATCTGAGTGTTCAACTTTGTAATCTCTGTTCTTTAACATAATTTTTTGGATGCAATTATTTATACATTATGCATAGGGTGACCAGATGTCCCGATTTTGGGGGCTTTTTCTTATATAGGCACCTATTACTCCCCACCCCCATCCCAATTTTTTACACTTGCTATCTGGTCACTCTAATTATGCAGTATTTCAGCCTACTTCTCAAATATTAGTTGACCTGTGAGCCAGGTCAAGGTAATAAGTGGGAACTGCAGCAACAATTAGATGTGTGTTTGTATGTTGCACCTTCAAAGCTATTCTAAAAGGAGTCATTAAATAGTTGCACCAGCAAGGTTTTAAATTTAATTTAATTTAATTTAAGGTTATGCTTCTGAATAAAGAGTAATTGATTTCCTTCCCTGTTAGAGAGAGCGATACCTCCATTTACTCTGTACAAAACCCTCTTTTTCCAATCACGTTTGGGACATTGGAAAAAGGGAAATATTTCATTCTTAATATCAGTGACACGGATTGCTGGGTATATGTTGGTGCACAGAACCTTAAAAAAAAAAAAAACACAAACACACACACACACACACACACACACACACACACACACACACACACACACACAAAGCAATTAAATTCCAGTTTAAGGAGTGTGCAGACAAGCTCTAGCAATGGGCGTTCATATGTGTGGTATAGAGATGTAGGCATTTATTCTAACTAATACAAGGTAAGTTGCATTCATGGTGTAACATGACTTGCCTGGTATCCTACATCACCAGCAGGGATAATGCAAAGTAAGGGTTTTCTTGCAGAAAACACTGTCGGGTTCCTCGCTGAATCAGTTTCATCCAGTTGCTTAAAACTGGAAGGTAAACTGACATGGTTCTGTGAGGCAAACATTTAATTGTTACTATAGCTAGTGCCTGCCTTGATCATTCAGCAATAATGAGGAATACATGATGGAAGAATATGTTTTGCATACAACAGCAAGATGTTTTATATACAGCAACAAGATACAACCCAGGATTCAGATACGTATAGTATTCTTGAAATTGTCATCCTGGTATTAGGAAAAGTTATTACACCAGAGACGTTGCTTGGAACCACAGAGACAAACTCACAGGTCTTACTGTAAGGATTATGAAGGGTATGTCAGACGTTACAGTATATATTCGTGCATGCAGTCTTAGTCAAAAGCAGTTTCATAATTTAGGAAACTCATGTAAAGGCAGATAATTTAATTACTTTTGCCTTTTCTACCAAAATACTTACACAGAAAGTGATCCCAAATCTTGCTCTTGTTGGGATCCAGAAGACCATTTAGCCGGAATTCCATTCCCTTGTGTGACATATATAACATCTGTCCAGACTTCTCATCTCCTTAAACTCTTTCTTAGGAATCATCATCATATATTTTGATTTACACCAATCTTCCCCAGATGCTTTGGCAGATTTTTTCAAAGACGAGCATGCTTTCCAGTCCTCTTATTAACTCAATCATAGCAGCATATGCTATGCTATAACTATAGGTATTATTCGGTAGTTCTAAAGCCGCTTTTGTCAAAGTATCTCAAATCAATGTTCAAACATTAAAAGTAGTAAGCCTCACAACTTCTTCCCCCTCTCCCTCCTCCTTCCTTCGGAGAGACAAGGCAGCATTTTGTAGGGGAAAATGAGATAAGAAATGTTTAAGTGACTTGCCGAAGATCAGAACACGTATGCCAGACCTAATTTTCAGTCCCATGGTCATCCTTCCTCCAATAAGATCATTACCCCTTTGGAATCACGGTCCTTTCTAGGTTTAACTTTTATTCTTCCCTATATGTTACTTTCAGTCTCTGTCCACAAGATTTTTTTATGGCTGTGTAATCAGTACTTGCAGACAGCCTTAATATTCTAGGTGCATTCTGGAACATACCTTAGATTATCTCATATAACTTCTCACAAAATTCTTCCCCAGTGATTCTTGATGCTTTTCATTTCTCTTCACACTTTGCCATTCGTTTTTTTGATAGTACTATGATCAAGACTGAGTGCCTTGGTGAGATGTTTGTAAGCATGATTGAAAAGTCTCTTCTAGGGTTTTTTTTTTTTATCCAACTTAACTGCTCCAGTTTTGAACATTAAATGTGGATGGAATCTCACTTCTCTCATCATCGTAGCTTACAATAAACATTTTTGCACTGAGCTTGCTTTTATAAATGAGCTTAAACCAAAATACTCTTAGTCTCGGTCATGTCTAATATTGACATGTGGCTCCATATCCTAAGAGCAACAAAGCTCCTTGAATGGAGCAGTGCCAGTCACCAAAATCTGCCAGATTTCCAAGCTTGAAAGGTTACTACTAAGAGTTTCATAGTCTCACCGAGACAGGTCTTGTAATATTATATGCCCTGAGCAAAGGGAAATCTGAAATGAATGTAGCAGTGCACGATGAACCTGCTACTATAAATTAAAATTGGGTTTTAAAAACCTTGCATCATGAGTCATGACCCATTTAAGTATTATTTTTGGTAATTCAGCCTCCTAACATTAAATTACCACTAGATCAAAATGCCGGGGGGTGGGGGAAGTGGGGAGGGGGGGAATAACGGAATATCCCTAAAATGGTATTGGAAAATATTCTTATTTCCCTGTGTTTTGTTTTCATAGTAATTCAAACAAGTTAATTGTTTCATAAAAACTAAGAGACTACACTTTTCCTTACCTAGGTCCATTCCCCTTGGCATTACTGGCAGCTTTCAATAGCATTCTTCCAGTTTTCTATTATAAACTTGTTTTAGGGTCATCTAGTGATAATCCTCTACATCAGGGGTAGGCAACCTATGGCACGTGTGCCGAAGGCGGCACGCGAGCTGATTTTCAGTGGCACTCACGCTGCCCGGGTCCTGCCCACCAGTCCTGGGAGCTCTGCATTTTAATTTAATTTTAAATGAAGCTTCTTAAACATTTTTAAAAGCTTATTTACTTTACATACAACAATAGTTTAGTTATATATTATAGATTTATAGAAAGAGACCTTCTAAAAATGTTAAAATGTATTACTGGCACGCGAAACCTTAAATCAGAGTGAATAAATGAAGACTCAGCACACACACTTCTGACAGGTTGCCCACCCCTGCTCTACATATACACTCTGGGGGTGAGTTCTGGGTCTTGTTAACTTGCTCCCTGGGCTGGTTGCTTACCACAAACCTCTCTGGCCACCAATGGGCTGTAATGGGCCCAATCCAGTCCACATCTGGAAGGATGGTGATTGCATCATAAGTTGTTGAGTATGACAGGGTTACATTGGGAGAAATGCCACTAGACTACAATTAAGGTAAACAAGCCACATTAGGGGCTTGTTAAGGGAGGAAACAGCAGATGGCAAGTGGTGGCTTAACCCCTAAATTATTATGAAAAGCTGCTCTTATTCCTCAGTCTGTCCTAGCAAGGCCCAGCTACTTTAACCACAAATTCCTAGCCCGACCACAATCCTGTGAGCCTCATACCCAAAGGAAGCCTGACCTGCTGGACTGATGGACTCCTCTGGGGCTCTTCCTTGCCTTCAGTGCAACTGCTCTCAGAGGAGTATCCTCCAATGCTTTCTTCTTCCATACATTCCATTCTGGGGCATTTGAAGTGTCAGGCATGAAGAGCACTGCGAATACCAAGTTCTGAGAAGAAGAGGGAATGCAGTTATTGAATTGCAAGTGCTATATATACACAAGCTACTTTTCTTATTGAAGTTATTTTAATTAATAATGTAATTACAGTTCCACAGGTGAATCTTAGGTCTAGATAAACAGCATTTTGAATAGTCAATGACTCAACTGGGACTCCGAATCTCCCCTCCCCTTCTTATCTGCCCAACTTTTTCAGAGAAGTTTCAGTCCAGACCCAAACTCCATGGCTTGGGCCAGTCTCCCAGGTTTGGATTTTTAAAAAAATAAAAAAAAAAATCCAATCCATATTGACTCCATCTCACCCCAAGATGAAAGGAGAAACATGAGTGGTTGGCTAGAGGATTCATTTTAAACTCTTAAAATTCAAGGGGGGGAGAGGAATTAGAGTCAGTTTGAAATTCAAATTTGAGGATCTCTCAGCATTCTTAGCTCAGCTAGTTTGTCTGTATCAATAATGTAGGGCATGAGAGTCTTTCATTATATATGAACACAAGGCTAGGAAATGTGACTTTTTACAAGGGAAGTTCTTTTACAAATATGGGTTAAATAGAGAGACTTTTCCATGCCCCTACCAGACAACCATTTCTTATAGTTTAACATACACTGTGCAAATGAATAATCAAATGTCTGAATGTGATGTTCAGTAACAGCCAGGTTTCATGTTCACTGAAACTTTCAGGGATACATTTTATTTTCAGTCACACTTTTGTAATTCCATGGTAAGACCAATATAACTAAGCAGGGATATAGCCCAAAGTAACTGAAATGGATGCCAAGAAGTACAGGGACCCCTAATTTTTGAAGAGTTATTTTTTCACTCTCTATATTTCTTCCCCATGGCAAAAAAACCATCCAGAGACAGCCCCCAAAGATTACTAAAAATATATATATAGGGAAACACACAAGAATCAGTAATTTAAAAAGAAAGTCCATGGTATCAAATAAATACCTTTACATAACTGATGTTAAAACTAGAGATAGGGTGTTTAGTAGCACCAGGTCGATCTCAACAGTGCTGACTAGAACATCATGAACTTAATGGTCTGAATTGCGAATGAATCGCTTTTTACTGAAGTTATATGGGTCACATTTTCCAAAGGAGCCTCAACTTGCTCTCCATTTCTATACTCACCTCTTTGTTCACCCAAACAACTTGAGTATGCAGGTGTGAGGGGGCGTCGTCCCCCTCCTCTATACTTAAGCGACCATTGAGGATACATTGGCCTTTCAGTTTGCCAACCTATGCTGGCTCCTCTTTAACCCCCGCTGTTGTTGTAACCTAGGGGTCTGTTACAAGGGCCATAGTAAGTCTGGCCCATTCCCCTGCTATGGGGAGTAGAGGGAAAGCAAACCTCATAGCTGTTCCCAGCTATCTGACCCCGCTCCTGGTGCGGTTGCTGGGCCTGTGCCTTAGGCAGCTCCTTGCCAACTGTGGCCGAGAAGCTTCCTCTGAGTGATCCCCAGCCGCTCTGGCTGTCACTTTCTTCTGACCAAGCTCTGGCTTTTCATCCCAACTGTTGCTAATCAGATCAGATAGTCGCTGATGGGTAGGAAGTTACCCTGTCCATTAAAGCCATTGCCACCCTCATCACTCCATGATTTGTGTGCTATCACTTTTATACCCAAATAGTCAATGTACAAGCAAAACCCATCTGTGTTCAGTTGGCACGTGCAAAAAAAGCCAGCAATAGTCTGAGTGAATTGAAAAATTGTCCCTTATGAGTCCGACACTATAGTTTACAGTGCGGTAGTACTTAGAGGTTCAAAGACCACATTGCTGTATAAACACTTAACAAAGAGACAGTCCCTGCTCTAAGAAGCAACTTCTTTTAAGCCTGATCTGCCCCACAAGTATTGGAGGAACCGTGTACCATGGATCGCTGGTAAAGCACGAGGTCTCTTTAGCTTGCAATATTATTGCTAACCAATTGGGATTGCATTGCACTGGGTAGGTATCAGAGGAGAGGGATTACAATTAAAGAGATGAGGACAGCCGAAAGAGATAAGGCAATCATTAGAACAAAACCAAACCCCAAAAGCATGCACTTGGAATCTCCATTTTTTTTCTATTCAATATCCTGACTTAAATAGGTTATTCACACTTAAAAGTCTTAGCATCAGTTATAACTGAGTGGCCACTGAGTTAGCTGAATCTTCAGCTACCTAGCAGCCTCACTTCTGTGGGTTTTTTTGTTTTTGTTTTTTGTGGTGCGGGGGTGGGGGGGGTGGCGGCAGTAATCCAGGCTTTATATTGTCAGTGCCTCCAATAACATTCTTGGTATTTCCTACTTAATTCTTTATTTAATAATAAAGAATAGGTTGGGATTATTTGTGATTGGGGGAGGGGTTTTGTTTTTGTTTTTTTGTAATGGCAGAAATATAGTCCACGTCACATTTTTGCAAGGAAGTCGGATAGTTGTTGCCTGCATTCTCCAACAACTTATTTCACATTTCTCTCCAAGACAAAAAGTATAATTACTGTACTTTTCCATATCATTCTCTGGAGCTTTTTAGATTGTATTCAACTTTATTCTTATTTACAGAAGAAAATATACACATTCTCAGTGTTCCATAAGACAAGCTATCAAGTTTAATTCTAATCATCAATGAAAAATTGCAGCTCAAATGAATCCCATGTATAAAAGGATGGATGATCTTCAATTAGAGTGCTACATTTACGCAGAGGAAGCACAGACATCTGGTCCTGCATGTATAGTTTCATGAGGTATTTGTTCAGGAAATCTATTATAAAAGCATACCAATGGATGCAGTTTTCCAGACTTCAGAGGAAAATGCTGTTCATCTGGAGAAAAACTGGCTAAGCGTACTTCATCACTATTGTAACACGGGGGCATCGAACCATATACTACAGACTCGATCTAGCTCTCAGAATACTTCACACTGGCCTAGCCACATCCAGATAAGTTGGTCATATTCAGCCTCAGAAGCATTACATAATCTTGCTATTAATGCAGGGCTGGCTGTCTAGCTGCCACACTTAATCAGTGGTACCGGAAGAAGCTTCTTCTTGTCAGTGTAAAGCAGAAGCGAGTCAGAAGCACTGCTTACTTGAAAACCAGCTTGCTGTAGGAAGAGGAGGGAGAAACACTGCAGAATCACCACTGCCTGGGATGAGTAGAATTAGCCAGCTAACTCAAATGAAATGAGGTATTTACACCTAGATACTACAGTGATTGGTGACCAGGATAGATGGCATCATGATCAGACATGTCCAAATTGCACACCCATTTTCTCCCAGCAGTTCTGGGGGCTTCCCTGGTGAAGATTTATATTTTGGGAAACCATGGGGATTCTTTCCAGTTGATTGTAGATTATTTTTTATTTCGGAGGGCAGGGTGGGTAAGGGACATATTTTACACTGTTTTAAGTCTCTTTTTATGCAGTGCTACTAGTAACTTTCCTTATAAAACAAAATGTCTGTCTAGGAAATCAAGGAAGAATCTTTTTTGTTCACAAGTGCAGTGACAGGTGGAGCCAAATGGAAGTTTCTTTCTAGGGGAAAGGTGGAGGGGGTGGAACATATATGCACTCATCCTTATAGGAATATTTCCATTTTCAGCAGTTGTTCCCTCATCTGTAGATGTGGCTACTGGGAGATGATTCTCTGTCTTTGCAGAGTCTCACTTTTACAGGGCACTAGGCACATCGTAACACGGCCTGTTACATCTCCCAAACCTGGTACCATAGCTCTTCCCCCACCTTGGAATGGCTGGGGAGTCTCCCCATCCCAGGAGGTAGGGGCAACTTAATAGTGTCCCTTTCTCCCACCTAGGAGCAGTGCAGACGGCAACAGAATGACTCCTCAATATTAGCACTATGGCTGCTGGGACATCAACTTGGGGATGTGTGGAGGACCTGAGCCTATTGCATTCTCCTTCTGCCACACACAGAGTCATCAGCGATGCAATGGTGTTGTTGTGGTCCCCCAGAACAGTGGGATTTGGAATTAATAACTCAAGGTGGATGGGGCAGGTCACACCTCTGAAAGTTACTTGCAGCCTCTCTGCACCAGTCACATCTATACAAGCCAGGGAGCTGGGGGGACCAGCTGGGACATGGACCAACCACTTATTGGCCAGGCCAAACCTGAGTGGTGCTGGAATCCCACAAGCCAGGTCACAATGCCACTTGCTCAGATTTGGAGGTCATGGGGATAGGGAGTGAGACTGCTGGGGCAGGGCACATGAGAGGGAGAGAATGGTCAGGTGTGTGGGGGGGTCCCCCCTCTTTAAATGGTGCTCCACAGCTCCTGCACATGAGGGCTAGAAACTCCACACACCCATACTTTCTGCTGCCAAAAATCTTAGAGTCTGATGTAATCACATGACTCTAGGAGCCAGAGCCCCCAGGCACCTATAGAGCCTCTATACTTTAATTTGACCCTGTATATTTGATAGTGGTGCAGCTTCTAAAAGCAGTTCTTAAATTACACACAACTTTAGCTAGAAATACTACAAGAATCCTCTCTGAAGGGAGTCTTCCACTGAAGCCGGAGCATATTCCTATATTGATCTCCTAATTTACATATTGCCATACCTCCCCTAAGGCCCCACATTATATCTTTCTAGTCTATCTTAGTTATGACCAAGAATGCTCCTAAATCAGCCTAAAGAGAGCATGCAATAGAGTGGTCAAAACAAGAGACAGTCAAGACTCTGGTGTTCTGTTCTGAACTTTTCCCCATGCTGTGTGACCTGGAGAAAATAACTCGAGTCAGCTAATGGTGAGATTTAATCTTTCAGAGGGTGCCGAGCACCTACAGCTCTAGTTGGCTTCATTGGGAGCTGTAAATGCTCAACACCCCTGAAAAAAGTTAAATTAGGTGCCCAAAATTAGACTGCAAAATTTGAAAATATTGGGCTTATTTGCATTTTAGATATTATCCCTCTCTGTAAAAATAGGGATAGCAACATTTTGGTAACTCAATATTATCTGTCCTCTTTGAGATCCTCAGATGAAAGGTACTATACAAGCATTGCTATAGCCCCATCTAATAAGCCAAAGCTAGGAATCAAACCAGAGTCTTTTGCACAGTATTACAGAGCACTAACCACAATAAGGCTATTTAGGTGACCCAGAACTAACTTGTGATACTTAAGTCACTTCCAGCCGGGGGATTTCTTAAAGCATTGTATTTTCAGAAAGCCATAACATTTGGATTGGGGGCAGAATGGTTGTTTTGTCTTTTTGTAAATCTTTTCAGATGCTGGTTGTGATTACCATGTGAAATGATAGCTCTCCCTAATGAAATAGTCACTAAATCCATATCAGCTCACAGCCAAACTTTAGTGCTCACTAGAACTGCTTACAAGACTGCACATTGCAATGGGTGTTAAAGTATTTGTTTACAAAGAATGTATTTACATAAACAGAAAGAACAAAGAGGGGTTGTCACCAAAGTCAAATTATAGCAGTACACTCCTTTCATCTACCCATCATCAGTCAATTTATAAGGCTCAGACCAGGATATTTAACAACAGTTGCTGTAGTCACAGATGCCACATCCTGTCTGATGACCAGTACTGTCTGCGTGGGACATAAAATGTCTCTCTTACTTTTCCCCCCAAAAGTACTATAAGAAAAATATAACCAATCCTTAACTGTAAACTTGAAACTTTCATGCTGTTGACCAATAGAAAATGTGCCCCCCTCCCCCCAAAAGAGATACCCACAATGGAAAGTTTGGATTTGTAAATTAAACTCATTAGGTAGTGAGAGAGCATTATTTCATCCCAGCGCTATGCTTTAATACAGAGCTCCTTTAGAGAATGGGTATTTTGATACTTTTTTTCTCCTCAGTAATTTGTGTTGATGTTCATGCGCTTTGTGAATTTCCCCAAATCATTTGGCATTACAATCAGCTCCACTGGCAGAAAGGTTTCCAGGCTGAGAAGCAGAAAGGAAAATAGTTTATGATTAAAGAGACATACAACTGCTATTATTGATGCTAGATGGTTTACTTTGGACACCTGTGTGATGACTTTTTTGGGGGGGAGCAGAGGGTAAAAACTTTGGGAGTGTGCTTGAAAAACAGCTCCAAGGAGAGCTAAGAATGTTATTTGTTGGCTGATTCTATCTGCTGTTTAAGCAATGTATCTTAGAGATATGCACAATGAAGGTTCAAAATCTTAATTGTTGTACTTAACTGAAATTCCTAATAAATAAAATCTTGTCCCTTTATGCTAAAAGGGTATCATCATCAAGTTGAAATAATCAATTTTTAAAATAGTTTATAAGTAGTTTCAGGTCCTACACCTTCCTCTAAGCCCCCTGCATACTCTCGTGGTTTTTAAAAAACACATTTCCTTCTTCCTTCTTGTTGACACAAACAGGAGAAACAGACTATACAGAAAGCACTGTTAAACGAACAAAGCAAACAAAATGAACAAACTATTTGCTGTCTAATCTCTTTCAACTATAGTAATTTTAGGTGTTACTTACAACGAAGATAGACTGAAATTTTTAAGTCCATGGTGCCTTTTCATACAATAATATTTAGAGCATATATAACATCATTCAAGTGATTTACAAATGCCAGGCAATCATCAGCTACCTATTTGGGAGTCATGGATATCTCAATTCCCTCTCTTCTTTTGACTCAGCTCACTAATTATGTCCACTCCCCATTCTCTATGGCCATCACCCTGCCATCTTATAGCAAATCTATCCCACCATTCCCCAAAGTTGCTCACCTCTAACATCCTTTTCCTCCACTCCAGTACCAGTGTAGCTCAGCGTCTCTGGATAGAGTTCCATAACTACACAAACTTCCTCCACTGCAAATATATTCTGTCCTCTTTCCGTTCTACCATCTGCTCCACTGTCATTGACTTCCACCTCTCCACCAACTGCAGCTCTGCTCCCTCCGTCTCCATACAGAATATGGCTGACTTCTTCAAAGACTGACAAGATCAAATGTAACCTCCCCTCTAATCCCCACTTTTACTCTCCTCTGCTGTCACTGATACACCTGCCATCCTGTTTCTCTTATACTTGTAAAGAAAAAAAGACGACGACCTTTAGGAAAAGCCACATCAACAAGGGAAAATATAATTATTGAAATTATTTTTTCCTCATGCTATAATAATTCATGGACTATTGTCTAGTTTTAGATTAGTAAATAAGTTTGTTATCTTGGATCTTTTTCACAGCCATAATGTGGTATGTATTGATCTCATTCTAACATGCTTTTTTAACCCCGTTTCACAGTGCAGCTTACCCATTCACATGTTTTGTTTCCATATTTAGAGTTCATTTTCAGTTGCACAGTCCACTATGGCACTCTCAAGTAGTTTTTCCAGTCCCCATACATTATTCCTCATTTTCTACTGAAATCTCCTCTCTCCCACCCCCACCAACACCTTTCTGGTCTTTATAGCTATTAAAGATCCTTTTCGACTAGTTCTCCATGTAGAAGTTGTATTTCCCATAAGAATCTAACACTATCAAATGTGATTGAGTACAAGAAGCTCCAAAGCTACCAAAATGTTTCACCTCAGGCAAGTAGCACTTACACCATTATCGGCAGCACAGTGTGGTAGAAGAGACATTATGCTAATAAAATGTATACAAACGTGTTTGCTAAGAATGGTTTTAGTTTTCTGAGTGGGTGCTCTTCCTCCTTCCCTACAAGAAGAATCCTAAGAATGTTCTAAGACAAAATGAGCAATTGCAGGACTGTCTAATATTTTTGCAAACAAAAATAAAAAAGGCTCCTGATCAATTATTAGATCAGCTACTATTAGGGGTTCAGTCTATTTTAGATCACTTCAAAATGTGACCAGCTGTCTATGGGGGGGTGGGGAGAATCTATGCTTTTACAGTGGGGAAAGGAGAGTTTTGTAATGAACCTGCTGAATTAGTACAGGATCTTCTTCCTCCCTTTGAGAAAATGATTGGGCTCTATATCATCTTGCCAGGGCAGCAACTAGCTAACAGAGGGCACCGTCTGACCAAGAAGAAGAAAGTTATGTCCTGGAGACATAATAGGTTGGGCTCAGGAAGAGAAGTGGCTTGTGTGTGTGGCGCAAGCAAGAGTGTGTGAGTAGCAGTTGACAGTAGAGGGAAGGCAAATTAGGAGGGCCTGAGGGAAATGGACGGACACCAGCAGTGCTGGGGCCAGTTGAAACAGCTCCTATAGGGCTGAGGGAAATAGCCCAACCTTGAACAGCACTGAGAAAGGGGAAGCAGCCAAACAGGAAGACAGTAGACTCCAAGGAGTGGATTCTGTGACCAGCAGTGTTGGGGAAAAGAACAGTGGAGTGAGGAGCTAGACCATCAGCAGATATAAAGAACTACACACAGAGAAAACGTGGGAGACTTTTAGTCTGTAATTCACAGAAGTATTCTTCTAGCAGACGATATGAACCCATAACACAGCCAGGCAGAATGGAGATAGCAAGAAGGTAACCCCAACACAACTAACAAACAATGCCCAGAACACCAGAGGTGTAAGAAAACTAGGCCTGTGAGTCCCAGGACCTAAGGCTCAGAGAATCATAGAAATGTCAGACTGGAAGGGACCTTGAGAGGTCACCTAGTCCAGCCTCCTGCCTCGAGGCAGGACCAAGTATACCTAGACCATCCCTGAGAGGCGTTTGTGTAACCAGTTTTTAAACTGCCAATGAAAGGGCTTCCATAACCACCCTGAGAAGCCTATTCCAGTGCTTACCTATCTTTTTAGTTAGACATTTTTTCCTAATAGATCATAGAATCATAGAATATCAGGGTTGGAAAGGACCTCAAGAGGTCATCTAGTCCAACCCCCTGCTCAAAGCAGGACCAATTCCCAACTAAATCATCCCAGCCAGGGCTTTGTCAAGCCGGGCCTTAAAAACCTCCAAGAAGGAGACTGCACCACCTCCCTAGGTAACGCATTCCAGTGTTTCACCACCCTCCTAGTGAAATAGTGTTTCCTAATATCCAACCTGGACCTCCCCCACTGCAACTTGAGACCATTGCTCCTTGTTCTGTCGTCTGCCACCACTGAGAACAGCTGAGCTCCATCCTCTTTGGAACCCCCCTTCAGGTAGTTGAAGGCTGCTATCAAATCCCCCCTCATTCTTCTCTTCTGGAGACTAAACAATCCCAGTTCCCTCAGCCTCTCCTCATAAGTCATGTGCTCCAGACCCTTAATCATTTTTGTTGCCCTCCGTTGGACTCTTTCCAATTTTTCCACATCCTTCTTGTAGTGTGGGGCCCAAAACTGGACACAGTATTCCAGATGAGGCCTCACCAACGTCGAATAAAGGGGAACGATCACGTTCCTCGATCTACTGGCAATGCCCCTACTTATACAGCCCAAAATGCCGTTAGCCTTCTTGGCAACAAGAGCACACTGTTGACTCATATCCAGCTTCTCGTCCACTGTGACCCCTAGGTCCTTTTCTGCAGAACTGCTACCTAGCCATTCGGTCTCTAGTCTGTAGCAGTGCATGGGATTCTTCCGTCCTAAGTGCAGGACTCTGCACTTGTCCTTGTTGAACCTCATCAGGTTTTTTTTGGCCCAATCCTCTAATTTGTCTAAGTCCCTCTGTATCCGATCCCTATCCTCTAGTGTATCTACCACGCCTCCTAGTTTAGTGTCATCTGCAAACTTGCTGAGAGTGCAGTCCACACCATCCTTCAGATCATTAATAAAGATATTAAACAAAACCGGCCCCAGGACCGACCCTTGGGGCACTCCGCTTGAAACCAGCTGCCAACTAGACATGGAGCCATTGATCACTACCCGTTGAGCCCAACGATCTAGCCAGCTTTCTATCCACCTTACAGTCCATTTATCCAGCCCATACTTCTTTAACTTGGCGGCAAGAATACTGTGGGAGACCATATCAAAAGCTTTGCTAAAGTCAAGGAATAACACATCCACTGCTTTCCCCTCATCCACAGAGCCAGTTCTCTCATCATAGAAGGCATTTAGGTTAGTCAGGCATGACTTCCCCTTCGTGAATCCATGCTGACTGTTCCTGATCACTTTCCTCTCCTCTAAATGTTTCATAATTGATTCCTTGAGGACCTGCTCCATGATTTTTCCAGGGACTGAGGTGAGGCTGACTGGCCTGTAGTTCCCCAGATCCTCCTCCTTCCCTTTTTTAAAGATGGGCACTACATTAGCCTTTTTCCAGTCATCTGGGACCTCCCCCGATCGCCATGAGTTTTCAAAAATAATGGCTAATGGCTCTGCAATCTCACCCGCCAACTCCTTTAGCACCCTCGGATGCAGCGCATCCAGCCCCATGGACTTGTGCACGTCCAGTTTTTCGAAATAGTCCCGAACCACTTCTTTCTCCACAGAGGGCTCGTCACCTTCTCCCCATACTGTACTGCCCAGTGCAGCAATCTGGGAGCTGACCTTGTTCGTGAAGACAGAGGCAAAAAAAAAAGAGTGAACTTAAGAGACAATTCAGGTACTAGGCCCAAGACACCTTACACTCTTTTGGACGACAAATTTGGAAATTCTCTGTGTTCAAATAGTAATCAACCTCTAAAACTAGGATCTTGCCATCATTTCTCTCCTGTTAGTACTGGTAAAGAATCTTAATAGATGTGAGTGTGTTTATTGGAAATCCACCATAGGCACAGGTATAAATGACAAAGATGCAAAGAGATGGAGAATCAGGCCCTACTACCAAAGATTCCTCTAAATCCACCCCTCTCTGAGAAGGAGATAGTCTTAAACTCTTGGTCTTACAGGTCCAGTCTTCTGCATGTCACCTGATGGTCATGTTGGGACCATCTCCATCATTAATTACGCAGCTCTTGGGTACAGGCTTCATTCAAACTGATCTTTCAGAGAATTACTAGGGTCTTCTCATCTGTTTTTTCAAGCCCTTCAGGAATTCTCTCTCCTGACCTCTGCCATCCTGGGCTTTAACTGTGGCTATGTAACAGGCCCTCCTGACTGACCTCTTCCTTGGCTCCTGCCTCCAAACTACTTCTGGCAAACCTCAGCACACTGTCTCATTCCCCATTTCTGATATATAATGATTAAAGGAGATCTGAATAGGAAAGGAACTTTCCCATTTCTGGTGGTTGTATGTCAGTATGGGCATTGAAGAGTCCGGCGGCACCTTAAAGGCTAACAGATTTATTTGGGTATAAGCTTTCATGGGTAGAAAACCCCACTTCTTCAGATGCATGGAGTGAAAATTACAGATGTAGGCATAAATATACTGACACATGAAGAGAAGGGAGTTACCTTACAAGTGGAGAATCTGTGTTAACGAGGCCAATTCAGTCAGGGTGGATGGGGTCCACTCCCAATAATTGATGAGGAGGTGTCAATACCATGAGAGGGAAAATTGCTTTTGTAGTGAGCCAGCCACTCCCAGTCCCTATTCAAGCCCAAATTAGAGACACTGTGCCATCTTGTGTGATGGGACATGGAACTCGGAAGAGAATGGGGAAAAGGGAATAAAAGTATCTGAAAAGTCCATGACCTTGAACAGGCCCATAGTCAAATAAGCATATATATGCACTCGAGTGCTGGGCTACATCAGGAAACATCCCTTGTGCTCCCAACTTAAGCATCCCACTATGAAGAGCCAGGAAGAGAGATGGAAGTCACAAGACCATTCTGTATCCACTGAATATTGGCTAGGGAAGGAAAAAATGATGCCTTTTTCCCTGGCTGGAAGGAACAGCAGAGGGAAAGGGTAGACAGGATTTCTCTCCTTGCCCTTCTGGAGGGGAGGGGCAACCAACAGGGGAACAGCTTCCTATAGAGGAAAGGAGGCAGACTGTGGACTCCCAGTTGGGATAATTCTTCTCCTTCCACCAAGTTACTGTGCTGCTTCAGTTTTATGAGCCTGCATTTCTGGTGTAAAAAATTAACAGATGGAGCAGTACCACCATGCTTTCTTGAGGGAGACTGGTAAATTCAGATCCAAAGTGAGTGCTGTACCTAATATTCAGGTATAGATAAAGTGCATGCAGACCAGGCAGTGTGCCAACTTATTTATAACCTGCATTCCAAGTTTCTTCTTTGCTCTGAGGAGGCTTCCTTTGCCAAATCCCTAACTACATTAGAAATACTAACCACACTCTCCACTTACTTGACAGACTGCACCCTAATGGAGAATACAAATTCAGCTTGGATATCAAGTTTTTAGAGTGCATAAAGCAGTCGCACACAATGATGACCAGTAATGATTGAGCTATGATACTAAAACACAAGCCCCTCTGTGTGAATTGAATTAATTGATTTATTAGGAGCAAAATAGCCAGGTGAGTTGGACTAATTAGGAATCAGATTGCTAATTGACAGCACTGGGGGATAAAAATATGAACAGTGCAGAGACGACAGTTCAGTCTAGGAAAAAGTGATAGAATTTCTGTTATGGAGGCAGATAGTGCTGGAACAGATTCAGAAGAGAAGAGTATTGTCCAGAGGATTTTCTTCATTGTTCTTGGGAAATTGTTTGAAGCACCTTTCCTTAAGATTTTTAGTACCCCAATTTACGCTTTACTGCATTGCATTGAACCAACATGTGTGTTTAGACAGAGTGCTTTACAATTGTGAGTCAAAAGAGGAATATATAAAGGGACAATAACAGATAGTTAAAACCCCAAGTACAGATTAAAAAAAAAATCTTGACAAGATACAATAGAAATATTTCCATGAAACCTAAGAGCATAAAAATTAAAATTAATTTCAATGTAAACATTCCTCTGCAGTGTGCAACATCAAGTGCAGCCTTGTGTTTATGTACAAGAACCTGAAAGTGAAACAGCTGGGAAACTGAATGATTAGTCAGTCTGTCTTCATTTGCTAAGCTGAACACTCTGCAAATTTTAAACAAACAGGAGAAATTGGAGGTGATGGCTGCGAAAGTACATTTAGACTTGTAAAATCTTGATTTAGATTTCCACTTTTAATAATCTAAGGTGACAGTAATACGAATCAAGCTATTTAAAAAAAAATCAACAGAATGAGGTTGTTTTAAAAATGAAAATCTTGTGGAAAGATTAACGAAGCAGGATATGTTTTCTGTATGTAGAACTGCTTTTGAGAAAGTATTTATTTTGCAGTGATTCAAATATTGTGATTTTTAACACAGTGCTTGCAACGTACCTGTCTAAGCTTAGATTAGAGGAGGTTTTAGAAAGGATAACTTGGGTTTTATATTGCCCCTGTCAAGTTCTCTATTTTCATTTTACCTCTTCAAGAAATGCAACAGAGTATACTGGACCACTTATTTTTTTCTCCATTAGTAGATGAACTGGCAATATTTCCGCCATTAAAACAGGATACTTGTTCCTTTCAGCATGCCTGCAATAACTGTTAACCTCCTCCATAGCCTCCTAGAATGCTGATGTATTAGCATTAGATTGAGCCAATTTCCACCACTCACCCCAAATTTGTTGACAGTGACTCTCAAAGAAGAAGTATTATCTTTTCCAGTATTCACTCCTATGGCTTGACAGAGGGGAGGAAAAAAAAAAAAAAAAAAAAAAAAAAAAGGAGAAGTGGCTCTAAAAGAGATTTAAGATTACTGCATAAACTTATTCTGGCCGAAACTTGTACACAGACCTGTATCTTCCAATGACAGTTTAGTGTCAAGAGCGGAGTGGCTTTTGCTATTAATGGCGTAATAATAATAATAATCCCTTATATAACCCTAGTCACTCAAATATAAATCAAAGATGGCCCAGGATATAATTTTGCTTTGCCTTTACCACCTTCCTCATTAGTAGTTGTTGTTTACTGCCCAAACTAGGTTCACCTATGTTTTTAATTTTAGTTCACTGAGTTTGTATCTGATCTTATCTTTACAGCATCATTATCTGAACTCTTCTTGATTTAATATTCACATGGGGATAAATTCTGGCTCCAATGAAGTCAATGGAAGTGTTCACTCTGACTTTTTTTTCTGGTGCTTTTCATTTCATTGTAACTAATGTCAGGGCCGGCTCCAGTGTTTTTGCCGCCCCAAGTGGCAAAAAAAAAAAAAAAAAAAAAAAAGCCGTGATCACGATCTGCGCCGACAATTCGGTGGGAGGTCCTTCGCTCCAAGTGGGAGTGAAGGACCATCTGCCGAATTGCCGGATGTGCCACCCCTCTCCAGAGTGGCCGCCCCAAGCACCTGCTTGGCAAGCTGGTGCCTGGAGCCGGCCCTGATTAATGTTCTTTCTACACCACCTGCCTCCTCTAATCAGTCATAACAGTCTATAGAACTTGGTAATTAATGAACATTTTAAGCAGACATTTTTCTTCCTCAAATACGTTTAACAATATTTTTCAGTTATATCGAGTACTTTGCTTCTCTCTTCTTTAGTCTTATTTGGTTCACAAGCTGCTCTTGATACTGTTGATCATGGAATTCTAGCGCTATACTCAAACGAGGAGACTCAAGGTGCTCAGTGAGATGTAAAGCACTTTGAGATATTCAGAGGAGAGATATTAAAAAAAAAAAAAAAAAAAAAAAAAAAAGGATTACTTCTCTGTTGTATTATATCTTTTACCTGTATGCATCCCCAAAAATGTTACTTCTGCATCTAATCCTTTGGGCTTGGGCTTGTTTGGGTAGATTTCTCCCCAGGGCTTTCAGGATATCTCCTGTAGTACAAGACAAGTTTTTTTTCCCCCTGTACAACTACCTGACATCCTCACCATTCAATTCTAATACTGCTTTATTTTAATATTTTGAACTAGACATCATAAAACCTTTATAACTTCAGCAGTGTTGGCTTCTTATTTGCTTGGTACCATACAGCATTTAGTCTTACTGTTTTTGTTTGTGTGTTTAATGATAAGCCCTACTGTTTAGCCTCATGTCAAAAAAACAAAACATAACATAGGGGTTGATATAGCAAGTATTTTTCAAATCTTAGAGTTTATTTCTAAGATTCATAAAATTCTTCTTTTGATTAAGGGTGCAGATGAATGATTATATCTTTGCTGTTTTAGCTTAGAAATACTCAAGGTCTGTAGCCTGTACTGACTACGCTAAGGCTGAGGTGATTGTACTTCTATAGTAAGTAAAGCATGTGCTATGTGTTATTGTACAGTTTCTGAGATATGCTCCTACATAAACTCCAGCTTCTGCAAAGTTCCATTGCATTTGGTTTGCAAGGACACACTTTTGACTTTCAAACACACCAACATGGAACATCTGCCTTCTACCCTGTTGTGTAACTATGTGCCTGCTGGTCACCTCCTGGGATCTTCCACTGCTGACCTATGGCCTGACAACTTCTCACATTTATTTGAAGTTCTTTACATATCATTCTTTCAGCTGTTGTGCTGAAAGATTGAACTGAGTGTTGTCTGTGGAGGGACAACTCTTACTGTCTACTTCTGATTTTAGATCAGAGCTCATGCCTCACTGTTCCTTTTGGCTTAAACTGATTGAGAGAGCCTTTAATATTTGTGAAATTGTCTTGGCTGGCCTATCTGAAAGGTGCTATATAAGCACAATGTGTATGGCATGTATAAGTAAACCGCATCTGAGTTATTTCTCTGTAGGGATGAACACATTGGTTTTTAATTGTTGATTTTAATGGATCAGAATAAAATATGGTTCTCTTTTATTTGATCTCTCTCCCCTAGTGGGCTTTCTTTTTATCAGTGTGACAGTTTCCTCTTTAGACTTTTAATTATCTCTACCAGGACCCCCTGTATTACCAATAGTTGTGGCAGTTTATCACTCAGACTTAATCCAGCTAGTGGTGCCTAACCTATAGGAAGTCTTACAAACAAGATTCATTTAAAAAAAACAAAAAAACAAAAAAAACGAAAGTGTTGGTTGGGGATGATGCAGGAATTTCCTGGAATAATCAAATGGTTGAAATTCATGCCACTACAGCAAGCCACCCAAGGCCCTATACACTGTTCAAGCCTTATGTAAAAGGCAAAATGGTACATAAAGCCTTTTGTGGTCCTCAGCTATATTGGGTTGAATAGTTCAAGAACAAAACCAGCACAATGATTTGATTAATTTCCGATTCATTAGTGATAACCTTCACTAACATTCATTATAGATTTCCTCATAACGGGAGTGTCATGATATATAGAATCATAGTCCATTTTGAACAGGATACATTTATTTAAAAAAAAAAAAAAAAAAAACACTATAATTACAGACAACCAGACTTCCACACAGCTTGAGTTCCAATTTTGTCTCCCTTCTTTACTAGGGATCATGTCCTGTGTGGAACTCTAGTCAAGTGCGCTGAGACATCTAGTGGCTGAATAATATACTGCAAACAAGCACAGTTATGGAGAGGAGACTCACTATCAAGTTCAGGCTTCTTGTCCTTCCCTCTAAGGCCACACACAACTCTGCTCCACCCTCTATCTTGCATCTTGATTTTTACCATACCTTCCCTCATCCCACTCACTCCACCAACAGTGCCAATCTCAATGGCTTCTTTCTAACCTTCTCCCATTGACATCCCACCCCACACCTAATTCCATTACATGCCATAGGCATTAAACAATGTCCTAATTGTGGCCTGATGGCCTCCTCCAGCTCCTCATTTAAAATTCTTCTCCATAAGGCCCATAAACACTAATCCAGAGTAGTCAAAAACCCTCTCTATCCCCACATAAGATACTTGTAAAAGGGGAGTTGTGAGGGTGATGTTAGTTAAGTAAAACTTTAATATACACACACCCCATCAAGATGTGACCATAATAAATCAAAGCAACCACATTGTCTTACTAAAGAATCTTGTTCCCTTTTTCCCCCCTCTCACCTCCCCAATCTTGTTTGTCCTCAAATCGATGTATCGGCTCCAATATAGAATAGATTGTTAGGTCCTCGTGGCAGGGATCATGTTTTAGTTTATTTTAGAAAGCATCTAACACATATTAAGCCCAGTATAAAAACAAATCCTCTCTTAGATAAGATGATGTTTATTAGGCACACCTGGAATGCTGAACTTTTTCAACCAAAGCATTTCGGGGAGTTGGGGGGAGGGGAACAACATAAAACAAAACAAGCTCTTGAAAGTGAAGATAGTTCAACCTGAAAGAAAAGGCCCCTTCACTTATTGGCATGACCTGGAGTACCTCCACCGCAGAAAGGACTTGTGGAAGTCTGATTTGGAACTTATTTTAATCCATGGTTAAGGTCTTTGTAAGTAATGTTTCCTCTTCCATGAGAGCCTTTTGTACCTTTTTCCTACAGTTCTACAGTATTTCATCCTTCTCTGCATTACTTACACACACACACTTTCTAGATGCACAGTCGAGCATTCTAGCTGCACTGCCAGAGATCAAACACACACAACCTGTGATGATTGGATTCTTTCTGCATAGTTTCTTCTGTCCAGGACAGAATGTATGAAGATCTCTCTACGCTGAGCACATAATGGACTGAACACTTGTGTTAACAATATCCTGCTACAGTCTTGATGACTATAGAAAGAAAAGCCTTTTGACAGACAAATTCCTTTTGTTTGGGAAAAATTGTTTGTTGCATTCTTTGCCGAAGGTGCCCAGCAATTCAAATTGGTGAAAGAAAACACCAGGCAGAAGATTTCTCCCAAACAATTAAAGTACTGGGTCCCACAAATCCCCTGTGTGATGCCTACTTTTTGATGTATGGATATCATACTTTCTAACATACAAGAATCAGGACTTCAGGATACTTCCCACACAAGACACTGCTCAAATTTCTGTTGTGTGTTCTCGTCACCTTAAATGAAGAGCAACATTTTTAAATAAAGCAATGTTTTTTTCTTAAAATTTTGTCGTCTACCTTATTTTCACCTGTTTCTAATCACATACAGGTCACAAGATCATAATAGTTAGAAAGAGCTCTTTTCTAATTGATTATATACTTTGTCCCTCTGCCAGTGCAGGAAAAACTGGTCTTCCCCAAGCCCCCATAATATAAGAATAAAAAACATACATTCACATTCCTCCCATCTTATAGAATTTTTTTTGAAAGATGCAAGAACTCAGTGATATTCAATGGAATTCAGCTGTAAGAAAGGAAAATCCCTGTAGGATGAGAGGAATTTTAAAGCTACATCTGTATAGTGGCCACCAAACAGTCCTTTCCTACACTGAAAATAAGAAATAAAAGTAAACGTGCTAACTCTATGGCTTTTGTTGATGAATGATTGAAGTGTAATGGCAACCACTGTGTTGGTTATTGCACTGACATTACACTTGACTTTAGCCAGAAAGTGAAACAGATCTCTGCTCAAAACCAGCTTATTCCCCTTTTTTCAGGTGGATCACCATTTAAGCAGTCCTTTTACATTTTCTGAGCTCAGTTTGCCTTTTCCACGCCAACACTTTCCACTCTTTTCTTCTTCCTGCATTTGCAGCCTAATCCCAGTGTCTCTCTTCTCGCTCAACTTCCTGTAGTTATGTCCAAAAATTGACAAACCGTTAATTAGCGCTTCCCCTTTTGAAATTTGAGTAAACAGAATGCTCGTAAAGATGTGCCACTAGCAGCTCTGGGCCAACCATAGTTATGTACTGGGACAACTTCTTCACACAGCTCAGTCAGTCATTGCATCCCAATCCTTACTTATAAAAATAAAGTAGTTAAATCATGAAATTGAACCAATTTTTACTTGTACTGTGGTGATATTTAGATGCCCCACTCAGAATAGGGCCACACTTGAGTAATAAGAAACAGTCCTTTGCCCCAAATACCTTACAACCTCCTGAACGTGTGGTCATGTTACGTTTACAGATGAAAATTACTTTGGGCATTGTTTATGAAGCAAGCTAGAATTTAAGATCACATCTTTCGAAACAAAAGGCAAGGAATTAATATGCTGCCAGCTCTCCCCCAAATCTCTAATTAAGGCTATTTAACAGCTGCTACCAAACTAAAACTAATGCAAGGAAAGAGTCATTTTAGGCATGATATTGCATTAGTTGGGGTTCTGAGAATCCAACCAATCATCTAGTTATTTTAAATGTTTACAAAGTGAGCTTTAGTTTTAAAGGGGTTGTGTCAAGGGCAGAATTGTGAACTGTGAAGATACCTATAGATTTGGAACCAAGAAAGTTGATATCTTCTTAGTTGTGAATGTGTTTTAAAAATGTGACTGAAAATATTAAATCAAGGGTAAACAACTTAATAAATGATCAGAGGTTTTAATAAATGCTTAACTATAGAGTCCAACAGGTCAATAGTGTATTTATAACCATATCTTATAACCATCTGTAACAGCATCTACTGATGTGCATATGAAATCTCTAAACACATAAGCAAGTTACAAATATGCATCGTACAACATTTATTAACCCAATATAAATTAATTATTCCTGTACCCTTAATGTGAAGTGACCATTTTTCATTTGATTACTCCAAACTGGATCATTAACATCAGTTCCATTTCCCAATGAATTGCATACAGTGAATGACATTTTTTACTAACATCTATGAGAGTGGGGCCTGAGAGGGCAAAGGACTTGATTACATCAGAAAGGAAGGTTAGCCCCATGGTTAGGGCAGCAGCCAGGAACTTGGGAGGTCCACGTTCTGTAAACAGCTCTGCCAAAGATTTCCTGTGTGCCCTTGGGCAAGTCACTTAATCTTGAGGAACCCCCCCACCCCCTCAAGCTAGGGTTAGGATTCTGGGAGGTTCACCTACCACAGATAAGATAAGGGTTCTTGGAGGGTTGCCATCTGGGTAAGGGTTAGAGTTCTGGGAGATAGGCCTCCTGGATGGAAGATTAGGGTTCATGGAGGTTGGGTCCCCGAGCAACTGTAAGAGTTCCAGGAAGAAAGCTCTCTCGAGATAGGGTTAGGGTTCTGGGAAGTAGGCCCAGCCAGGCTAGAGTTAACATTCTCACATCTGTCTCCCCCATCTAGGTTAGGTTTCTGGGATGTAGGCCTCCCAGGGTTAGGGTTATAGGAGCTTTTGCCCCCCTAGGCTAGGGTTACAGTTCTAGGAGGTTCCCCCCCTCAAGAAGGGTTATGGTTGGAACTCCCAGCTAGGATTAGGGTTCTGGTCATTAGTCGCTCTGCGCTAGAGTTCTAGGAGGAAGGTCTCGCTGTGTTTGAGTTAGGGTACTGACTACAGGGCTACAGTTAAGATTTTAGGAAGTAGGCCCTGCAGAGCTAAGTTTAGGCTTCTGGGAGGAACATCTCCCAGTGCTAGGGTTAGGATTCTGGGAAGTAGGCCCCCTTGGGCTACTGTTAGCATTGTAGGATGTAAGCTCATCTGAGCTAGGGTTAGGGGTTTTGTAGGTAGGCTACCCAGGCAAGGGTTATGATTCTGGGCAGAAGGCCTTCCTGAGCTAGGGCTAGGGTTCTGGGATGTAGGACCACCCCCTATAAACATAGGGTTCTAGGGCATAGGCCTATGCTGCTGTAGAGTTAGGAGTTTGGTCCCCTTGGGCAAGGTTTAGGATGTTGGACCCCCAGCTAGTGTTAGTGTTCTGGAAAATAAGCCTCCGCAGGCTAGGCTTAGAGTTCCAGAAGGTAGACTTCCACCATTAGGATTGAACAGGTTCACCTCCCCAGGCTAGTTTAAAGTTCTAGGGTTTATGTCTGCCCAGAGTAGAACTAGGGTTGTAATTTATCCCCCCAGTTAAGGCTCTAGAAGTTTGATCCTGCTGAGCTAGGTTAAGGTTCTGGGACAGAGGCCTCCTCCAGGCAAGGGTTAGGGTTCTAGGAGGTAGGTACCCCCAGGCTGGGGATAGTGTTCTAGGAGGAAGGATTCCTCTAGGTAGGGTTATGGTTGTAGAAGGAAGGACTTCCCAAAGTTGCTCCCTAAGGGCTAGGGTAGGGTTCTAGGAGATAGGCCTCCTCCAGGCTGGGGTTAGGGTTCTATAAGACAGGCCTTCCTGAGATAGGGTTAGCATTCTAGGTGATAGGCCTCCCTGACCTAGATTAGGGTTTTAAGAGATTTCTCCCTCTGGACTAGGATTAGGGTTCTTGGAGGTTGACCCCCCCACCCTTGGCTAGAGCTAGGGTTCTAGAAGACTGGCCTCCCCAGGCTAGTGTTAAAGTTCTAGGAGATTGGGCCCTCCAAGTTAGGGTTTGGGTTCTGAGGGTTAGGTCTCCCCAAACTAGGGTGAGGATTATAGGAGGAAGACCCCCCCCCCTGGGCTAGGGCTAGGGCCTGGTAGGCAGTTCCTCCCAGGCTAGGGTTAGGACTCTGGGAGGGAAGCCTTCCTGAAATAGCATTAGGGTTCTAGGAGTTGGGCTCTCCAAACTTTGGTTAAGGTTGTAGGAGGTTGCTCCTGCCAGGCTATGATTAGGATTCTAGAAGGTAGCCCCTACCCCAGTCTAGGGCTAGTTTGTAAAGGCTTGCTCCTCCCCTCACACTCCCAGGCTAGGGTAAGGGTTCTACAAGGTTTTACCTCCGGTCTAGGTTAAAGTTCTAGGAGAAAAGCCTCCCTAAGATTGAGTTAGGGCTATAGAAGGAAGGCATCCTGGAGCTAGGGTTAGGGTTCTAGTAGGTAGGCCTCCCCCAGGCTGGGGTTAGGGTTTGGATTCTGAGATGTTGGTCCCTCTGGGCTAAGGTTAGGATTCTGGGAGGTAGGACTGAGATTAGGTTGCTACGCAGTAGGCTTCCCCCAGACTAGAATTAGGGTTCTAGGAGGTAGGTTCTCCCAAGCTAGGGTGTGGTTTCTAATAGGTAGATCCTCAGAGTGGGGTAGGACCATAGTAGTTTGGACTTCCTGAGTGAGGGTTAGCGTTCTGAAAGTTTGGCCCCCCTGAGGTCAGGTTATAATTCTAGGAAGTAGGCCCCATGGGCAAGGGCTAGGGTTTTGTGAGGTAGGCCTTCCCAAACTAGGGTTAGGTTTCCAAGAGGTAGGCTCCCTCCTGAGCTAGGGTTAGGGTTCTGGGAAGTAGTCCCCACCCCCCCAAAAAAAAAACTTGCGTTAGGGTTCTGGGAGGTAGGCCCCGACATACCCCCCCCCACACACACACACACATACACACACCCTGGGTCAGGGTCAAGGTTCTGGGATGGAAGGGCCCCCCAGGCTACAGTTCCAGGAGGAAGGCCCACCCAGAGTTAGGGCTCTGGGTTACTGGATGATAAGAAACCAACCCCCTCCCCCCCCCCCAGGCCAAGGTTGCTGTCCTCCCTGGAACAGGAATAATCCTTTAGTTTTTATCATCTGTGTCTGATCCACTGCTCCAGAAGAGTGCTGTTAGGTAAACAATATGAAATGCTAGAATGTTGAGGGAACAGTATGCCACATGCTGTAATAAACACAGGTCAGTCAATGGCAGCAATGTTTTCCACCTGGCTCCCAGTCACATACAGGTATAGTCTAATGCATCTACACAAAACATTTTAAATGCTTTAAAACTCTATCCACCAACCTTGTGTCCCCTGCAACTGCAGGTGTCACAGCATGTCTGAGCAGGCAGTGCTAAAAATGTAATAGGGTGTAACCTGAATGTAGAAATTTACTGTAGCAGCACTACCTACCAAGTTTGGCTTCAGGCTACCTTCTGACTCAGTTTTCTGTCACTCAGGGTGGATCTCCTGGTCTCCTAAGGAAGGACTCACTGCTGAGCCCAAGCCTCCTTCTGGGCTAAGCTTTTTATTTCTGACATAAACAGAGGTGAGATGTCTAAATTAAAGCTTCTCCAGCCACCCTGGGCTGCAGCTCCCTGAGGCTTTGCCCCTTGCCGCTGAACAGAGACCACTCACCATTCCCATCAATCCCCCTGCATCAAGGCCTACTGCTGCAGGAGCCCATCTCCCTCCTGTACTCTCTCAGCCCTTTGCATGTATGACCTTACCCCTTCCAAGCTAGGTCTGATAATTGAACAGGACTGTCTGGCCTCAGGCCCCTTGCCCCTCTAAGGTACAGGCCACCCTGTTTTATTTACATTTGATGGGACTTTAACTAAGGCATGGAAGGAAGCTTACTGCCTTTAATAAATGATAATAATAATTAATAATAAAGTCACATCAGTAGAGCTTTTTTGCACTTAAATAACTTTTCAGTTTTGGAAGCATCAATAAAGATATCCTCCAGTACAGCTGAAAATGGTCAAGTCCTGCAGTGTCAACTCCAATAAAACTTTGGTTGTCTTCAGTGAGTTTTGACTTAAGAACTACAGGATCTGACCCTAAATTGGTATTACTACAGTTTCAATTCATTGTCATACAACTATGCAGCATTACAAATTGAAATTATAAAACATAGATCTTTTATATCAACCTTTTGTATCTCACATGCGATGGGTAAGCAAGAGACACATCTAATGATGTAGGCTAAAATGTTTTCACTTGTATTTGAAAATATCACTTTTCCTGAGTCTCCCCTACTGTACTTCACATCTGATGAAGCATTTATTTGAACAAATAACATACCGCCAAATACAAATGTCAGAAACCAACACAAATGCAGACACACGTCTTCACACATACCTCCCATTTGACAGGATGACAGACTAAAGAGTATCTTTAACTGAAACTACATATAAAACTTCAAAGTAGAATGACCAAGTCACTCTAATCAATTTAAGGTCCTTTTGGAAATGGTACATGATCTCTTGGGGGTTGATACTTTGAAGAATCAAAGATGTCATTCATGCACAAGAGAAGCAGTTACCGCAAACTAATGTTAGCTTGATTTAGTTGTACAGCTCACCTCTAAGCAGAAGTGTTGCAGTTCTAAAATCTTGTCTACATTAGAGAGTTGTATAGCTTTAACTAAAGCGGTATAGCTAAAGCAAGACTAGCCCTGTAGCATAGACCTAGTTATGGCAGGATAAAAGGTGCTTTATAGTGGTATTCCCATACAAGGAGAGGAACGCATATATTGGTCTAAGGAAATTTCATACAGATATAACAATATCCACACTAAGGCTCTTACTGGTGCAACTATATCAGTCAAAAAGAACTCCACATCCCTAACCACAAACATTATACCAGTAACACTTTCAAGTGTAGACCAGGCCTAAGAGGTACTCCATTTACTTAGTGATAACCAGCAGTCAGGGAAAACAAAATGAATAGCTTGGAGAGAACTATTATTAACCCACAAACCCCAACAATTCATTTTTTCAACAAGAAGTTGGGTTCCAAGACTCCAGTCCTCAGCGCAAACCAGCTCCCTCACCCACATACACACAGAAAGTCAGTAGGAATAGAAAGGAGAAGCCTTGAGAAAAGGAATCACAGAAGGAACAATGTGTCTCTTGATTTTCTATATATTTATGTATTATCACATTAGGGGTGAAGCTACTGGGAACTTCTTTCTTTCTTCACAAGTATAAGCCTCATTGATAATAATACATACACATGTTCCTCCTCCTAGCAAAACAGACTCTTACTAGGTTTCCATAAGAATATTGGTAACATATTGATTATTCCCATTACTCTGTTTGTTTAGAAAAGCAATAAGCCACTCCCAAAGAACACTTAGAGCTTACCAATCTCTTTTTCTTCTCAGTATGTACCACACAACCAAGCACTAAAATTTCCTAAGAGCAGCAAAGACCTCTCCAAGTGACCCAACAGCCACTTGGTGAAGCAGCAGAGCCACATTGTTATTAAATGCTTTCACCTGTGAAGGAACTAGAACACCAGCACAATTCCCTGTGAATACTGAAGAAATGGCTGGGGTAAGGGTACTGTTATATATTGAAAAATCACAAAGTGTAACCACTTGAATTTGTTCTCCAAAATGTTGTTAATGTATTATATAGCAACAAAAGACTGCTTCCAGGATCAAGGCAGTGTTGTGCTAGCTGTAGTACAGACATGTAGGAAAACAGAGTTCCTGCCTTGAGGAACTTATGTGAAACAAAAAAATATAGATTGCAAGGAATGAGAAGTGAACCTGTAGCTTTCTGTTACTAGCTACTAGAAAAGCTCTTATTAAACTGAGAAGTACTAATCAACACAGCTCTGTAGAGCAGCTGAATTAATTAAACACAGGTGAAAGCTAGGCTACCATTAATACTAGTACTTTACAATGCTGCATCATCTTCCATCTGAGGATCTAAACAAGTTTTTCATGTGTTAATTAATTCTCACAATAACTCAGCCGGGGGAGGTGGCAGAATTATTATCCCCATTTTAAAGCTAGGGATACTGAGACACCAAGTTACCAATATGTCTAAAGGGAATAGAGTGACCAGATGTCCGGATTTAATAGAGAAAGTCCCGATTTTGGGGTCTTTTTCTTTTATAGACTCCAGTTCCCCCCCCCCCTCCCGATTTTTCACATTTGCTATCTGGTCACCCTAAAAGGGAAAGAGTGTAGCAAAGCTAGCATAGAACTCCTATGAGCGGGCTTTAACCAGGAGGCCATGCTGACTCTTCTAATATAGCTTCTTTCTTCTGCTCACAGACACTTCTAGGCAAAAAGATGACACCTAGTCACAGGGGCTTTGGTTTAGTCCATAAAAATACATTTAGTTATGGGATTAAACAGTGTACTAAACACATAACTAAAAAGTATATCCTCCTATTAGTAATAAAGATTATTATTGCTAATTATGGTTGAGCACTGACAATAAAATTAGTGCTATATTGCATTCAGAGCATGCAGTGTCCCTACACCAAAGAGTTTACAATTTGTTGGGCGCAGCAGTACAGAACAAACCACATGGCATTATATTTTTCAATGTTATAGGTAGCACTATCTATTATGAAGGTTGCCTGACACTTCCCATTATAAAGACCCTGTTTTCACTTGCTTATAACATTACCTAGCTTTAACCATTTGGGCTGACATTTTCCATGCTGGGTGCCTTAGGCTGAATATTTCTTTTGGAAAATTTCAGCCAAAACAGTTCAGCTGTTTCTGAGAATAAAGACAGAGAAAACTATATTGTTTTACGCATGTTACAATTTTCTAGCAACCTATTGAGCATGTGTGAATTGAGATTTTTTCCCCAAAGGTTTATAACTTGACCTCATTGGGGCAAATTTTCACAGGGACAGCAAAAGACAAACCTGTGTGACCCCCTTCTCTGCCAAATTAAGTTTGCACTAGAACTTAAAGCCTGGCAAAGTTACAAGCAACAGAAAATAAAGTGTTAGAGTTGGGAAATGTTGGACAACCTTAAGTATAGGATGAGATACTAGCTCTGACTGTAACAGAGCTTTAGGCCCACATGACACCCATCTGTCTGACAGTGGTCACCTCATGACTAGTTCTCTTCTGTGGACTGATAGAGCTGACTCTTGTTTAATTTAATGCTGGGGCAGGTTGAAGATAATTTCTACCCTTTGGCCCTCAGATACCTGGGTGCCATATATATTGACCCTCATGGTACTCTTAGTTTTTCTAGAGAATAGAGCTAGGAGATAGTTGGTTGAGCTAAGTAAGCATCAGACTTGAGTAGGGAAGCAGAAAAAAAGTACTTAATGCTTCTTTTATTTATGGGAGCAGCAGAGTTCTGGACATTCTGTGGCTGAGGAATTTACTTGCTGTAAGGAGAAGATGGGTTCTCTGCTCTGTTTAGTGATCGAAAAACCTCATGTACTGCTGTGCAAAGCAGGAGCATGTGCTGATGAGTAAGCTGCTTGCTCTGCCTGGAATTGAGGTTCAGGAAGTCAGTTACTTCCAGTTCAGTGTTATTGAGAAGGGAGCACTGCTGATGATGCTCTGCCCAGGAGTGGTCCTGATGCCTCCCCAGCCAATAAACTTTCTGCTATCTCCCCACCTCTCATTCACACGTGCATGTCCACCTGACAGCCACGGCACTGAAGTTATATTATTGTTCATATTAAGTTCTGTTAAATTACTGCCTCAGCACAAAATTAATAGTGAAGCATTCAAAACAAGGGGTTTTTAGTGCACTAAATTATTAAAATGAATAATACAGTCAATACTTTATCATTTTAATAGTGAATTCAATAAAAATATCTGGTTTTGAATGTTTTCCAATTTTCTTCTTCTGCTGCAGCATCAAATGTTGGTTTGCTGTACACAGGGGAGGAGCAGTGTGAGATCTCACCGTGAAAGGTGGCTTCAAAATGCCACAACATACTAAATTACTGCATTTATTTGATCTTTGGTTAACTGAAAATCCTGGTTATAACCAAAGATTGGTTATATTCTTTGCCACAATCTGCACCACATAATGCTTCCTGCTTTATCCAAACAGCTTTATTTTTTAAGCTTTCATCTGACTCTGAAAGCTTTTAATGAAAAATGGGGTTGGAGTGTATGTGTGTGGCCTAATAATGAACTGTTGTCCTTGTTTGCTGAGTAGTCTGGAGTATATGTTTCAATTGTTTTGGCTTATTTTTTGTTGTGCAAATAAATACTTTTGTTCTTCAAAACAGAATATCTCTGAGAACTTGCTACATTTCTCACCTTACTGGCTGATCTTTGTCACCCTGCACTGTGGGTGCAACAGCATATTATCAATGATGACAAGCTGATAGCAGTACCGAGCTAGAAAAAGTTTTAGTCAGTACACTAAGTACAGTCAGAGGCAAATATGGCAGAAGTCCCTTTGAGTACAGAGTAGATGCATGCTGTATGTGCTCAAACTACTATGAGAAAAGATAATCAAGCACTGCTTGATTCCTTAACAAGTATACAACTAAATATCATTAGGCCACTGCAACACAATATGAGGAGCTGGAAGTGGTTAGCAAAGTGATCATGGAAAGGACATAAGTATAGAATATCATTTCATTTCCAACAAATGCCAAAGATTAGCTTCTATAAACATATCTTTAAAGTACTGCAGTTATTTTTTTTATTTCAAATATGTCTCAATGCCACCTTTTTTGGAGCATGAGGACGTGGAACGAAATATTTTATAAACTAAGTGAAGGGTGCTCATTTTGTATGAATTTCTAAAAGAAGCTACAATCACACTTTGAACAAATACAGAAAATGTGTAACACTGAAGGTTTTTTGTTTTCTTGAAATCAAAAAGAAACATGTTACAAAAGTACTGTGGGAGAAGGAGGAACAGAGCCAATATCAATTATCTAACTTGTAACAACCGAGTTACAAAAATAAAGCTAAATGCAATATCAAGTGGATTTTAAGACAACAGTTAAGAGCAGAGTATATAGAATCTGTGCATCAATTTAAAAGAAGTCACTTTGACCACAGCAAAGAGTACAGAATCTACGAACAGGGCCTTGTGTGAAGAGACCAGTTAATAATACAATAAGCATTGTGTCAAATCTAACTAGATACCAAGTTTGGTAATTAAAGATTAGCCATTTTAGATTGTAGCCACCAGTTAAGCATCATAAATGTATTGCAGCTGTGGGAGATTTCTATAAATGGAAGACAGATACACCAACTTGTAAAGTTCAGACACCTTGACTCTATTTTTTTCACCAAAAGAGAGCACTGGGATTTTGGAATAAAAACATGTACAAGTTCTACATTTACATATACTTAGGCATTACATACACAAAACAAGAGACATTCTCCTCCCTCCCCCCGCCCCCAAAAAAGTTCCCCCACAAAAGACAAGAATTTCTAAAACTTCCAATTGATTCAGTCTTCTGTTGGCTCTAAAACAGATGACAAACATTTATGAGACAAAAACAATAGAATCAAACACACAAAGAAAGGTTTACTTTCATTTTATCCATGAAAGGTATATCTTTTAGCAGTGAATTAGAAAATGATTGTGTTCTTTTGCAAGGAGGTGAAGAATCACTTTTAAAAAATCTCCATTCAATCAATGACAAATTTTTTAAAGGTGAATTGCATCAGTCTTAGTTATCTGTGCTTTATAAGTATTTTCAAGCCCAAGAGTTGTTAGTCTCTAAGGTGCCACAAGTACTCCTGTTCTTTTTGCGGATACAGACTAACACGGCTGCTACTCTGAAGCCCAAGATGTAGTCCAAACATGAGTTTGCTCCAAGTAGGGTTACCATACGTCCTCTTTTTCCTGGACATGTCCGGCTTTTCGGCAGTCAAACCCCCGTCCGGGGGGAATTGCCAAAAAGCCGAACATGTCCGGGAAAATGGTGGCTCTGCTCCTCCCCGACTCTTCGGCTCTGTTTAAGAGCCGGGCTGCCCGAACGCTACCGGCTTCGGGCAGCCCCATGCCTCCAGACCCTGCGCCGCCGGAGCCCGGGAAGGGAAGTGGCCGGCTGGGGGCGCAGGGTCTGGAGGCACGGGGGCTGCCCAAAGCCGGTAGCGCTCGGGCAGCCCGGCTCTTAAACAGAGCCGAAGAGTCGGGGAGGAGCAGAGCCGCAGCGGCTGGAGCCTCCAGCCGCCGGGGCTCTGTGTAACTGACACAGTGTCAGTTACACAGAGCCGCAGCCGCTGGAGGCTTTGCTCCTCTTCGGCTCTGTTTAAGAGCCGGGCTGCCCGAGAGCTACCGGCTTCGGGCAGCCCCCTTGCCTCCGGACCCTGCGCCCCCAGCCGGGCACTTCCCCTCCCGGGCTCCAGCGGCGCAGGGTCCGGAGGCACGGGGGCTGCCCGAAGCCGGTAGCGCTGGGGCAGCCCGGCTCTTAAACAGAGCCTAAGAGGAGCAGAGCCTCCAGCTCCGGGGGCTCTGCTCCTCTTCGGCTCTGTGTAACTTATACAGTGTAAGTTATGCAGAGCCGCCGGAGCCCGGGAGGGGAAGTGCCCGGCTGGGGGTGCAGGGTCCGGAGGCATAGGGGCTGCCCAAAGCCCGAGCGCTACCGGCTTCACGGTTTGCTGGGCAGCCTCCAGACCCTGCGCCCCCGGCTGGGCACTTCCCCTCCCGGGCTCCAGCTGCGCTGGGGAAGCGCCGGCTGGGGGTGCAGGGTCTGGGGGCTGCCTGGGAAACCGTGAAGCTGGTAGCACTGGGGCAGCCCTTTCCCCCTGGCTGGGAGTGGGAGGGAGAAGGGGGCGGAGTTAGGGTGGGGAAGGGGCGGAGTTGGGGCAGGGCTAGGGGTGGGGAAATGGGCGGGGCCAGGGCCCGTGGAGGGTCCTCTTTTTTTATTTATGAGAGATGGTAACCCTAGCTCCAAGTAGAGAAGAGAAATATCAATACAGCTTCTCATTGGAGTTCTTTGGTCTGCAGGTTATAGTATTTATTATAGCACAAATGTGCTAGGCTCTTTATAGTAGGCAAGTAGTAAGAAACTGCCTCAAGAAGCTTGCAATCTAAGAACTAGTCTAAACTAATTAGAGCGCCTTCGCTGGTAGAGTTATGCTGGCAAAGCCCCCTAGTGGAGATGCAACATATTCCTGTCAAAGAAGTTCTGCAACATAGCTACTCCACCTCCGTGAACAGTATTAACTATGCCAACAAAAGCACTCGTCTGTCAGTATAGTTAATCTGTCCTGGGTTTTTTTCTGGCATAGTTTTGTTTATGGGTTTATTCTCACTCCTAGTTGATACAGCTATGCCAGCAAAATTTTGTAATGTAGACCAAGCCTAAGATGCAATGAATAGACAAAACATAGGAGGAGTACAACAAAAAGCCAATGACGGACCAGTGATGTTTAGAAGATCTTGTTAGTTCCAGTTTTCTTGGTTTGATTTTTTTTCGTAAGGTTTTTTTTTTTTTGTTCATTAGTTGTGTTAGTCCTTGTTTGCAGGAAAGACTAGGAATTATGGGCTTGCTCAAAGAAGTACGTTTTAAGGAGAGACTTGAAGGAGAAGAGGATGAACCAAAGCAGAGTGGGAGGATGCATGGAAAAAGGAGCAGAGATAAAGGAGTGATGAGTAAGTGCTTGGGAGGAGTAAAGGAGACTGGGGCAAGTGAAAAGAGAGAAGAGAAGAGAAGAAGTCAGGAACTAAAATGTGTAGGGCCTTAAAGGAAAAGACAAAGAGCTTAAACTTGATGTGGCAGGTGAGGGGAAGCCAGTGAAGGGATTTGACAATGAGCTGTTCATTGTTGCAGCACCAGGCAAAAGCATATGACTTTAGCAGCAGTATTTTGGACAAATTGAAAGGGGTGAGTGGGAGATTCAGGGAGGATAGAGAAGGGGATGCTACAGTAGCCTAGATGAGAAAAGAGCATGGCTTGTACAGAATTAATAAACTACATTAATAAAGGATTAAAGAAGGGTAATGTAATTAATGTAAATCAACCTTGACTGATGGAAAATAGATCCTGTCAAACTAACCTGATATCTCTTTCTGATGAGATTACCAGTTTGATTGATAATGGTAATAGTGTTGATGTAATATACTTAGACTTCTGTACGGTGTTTGACTTGGTACCACAGGACATTTTGATTCAAAAACCCTAGAACAATGTAAAACTAACATGGATTTACTTTTAAATTTAAAACTAGCTAACTGATAGGCTTCAAAATGAAACCTATCAAAATTCAAACTGTAAATGGGGAATCATCATCAAGCACATCATCAAGCAAGTGTGTTTCCAGTAAAGTCCTTCAGGGATCAGTTTTTGGCCCTACGCTATTTAACATTTTTATCAGTGACTTGGAAGAAATCATAAAATCATCACCAATAAAGTTTGCAGATGACACAAAAATTGGGGGAATGATAAATAATGAAGAGGACAAGTCTCTGATTCAGAGTGATCCAGATTCCATGGTAAATTGGACCCAAGCAAACAATGTGTATTTTAATACAGCTAAAAATAAATGTATACATTCCGGAACAAAGAATGTAGGCCATCCTTACAAGATGAGGGACTCTATCCTGGAAAACAGTGACTCTGACAAAGAAGGTGTCATGGTGGATAATCAGCTGTACTTGAGCTCCCAGTGCGACGCTGTAGCCTAAAGAGCTAATATGATCCTGGGATGCAAAATAGGAATTTCAAATAGGAGTAGAGAGGTTATTTTACCTCTGTATCTGGCTCTGGTGCAACCACTGCTGGAATCCTGTGTCCAGTTCTGGTGTCCACAATACAAAAAGGATGTTGTTAAATTGGAGAGGGTCAAAGAAGAGCCAGAAAAATAATGAGAAAATATGCTTATAATGAAAGACTCAAGGAGCTCAATCTATTTAGGCTAAGGTATAACTTGGTCACAGTCTATAACAGGGGTCGGCAACCTACAGCACATGGCACGTGAGCTGATTTTGAGTGGCATGCAGCTCCCAGCCCCATGAGCCCCCCCCCTCCCTCCACTCTCTCCTGCGAGGGCAGGAGGCAGAAGCTTGGTCCTGCGGCAGCCAAGCTTTCCCCCTCCCCCGCTTCTTCCCCCAGCGGTGCTTTCCTGCCCCTCCTCCTCTCCGTCCCTGGCCAATCAGCTGAGGGCCCTAGTGAAGGGGAGGGGGAAGAGCGGCCATGTGCACACAGCTCTGCAGAGAGAGGTAGGGACGGAGCCTGGGGGAAGGGGGTGGAACAGGTCATATCCCTTCCAGCCCGCTGCCCTGAGCCCCTCAGGGCAGGGGGCTGGGAGCACCCCCACGAGCCAAGCACCCCAGCCTTCTGCCCTGCACCCCCCACCCCTCTGCCCTGAACCCCACACCCCAACACACACCCGGCCTTCTGCCCTGCACCCCCCACAGCCCCCAGCCCTCTGACCTGACCCTTGAACCCCCCCCACACCCAGCCTTCTGCCCTGCACACCCCCCACCCCAACACACACCCAGCCTTCTGTCCTGCACCCCCACAGCCCCATCCCTCTGCCCTGAACCCCCCACACACTCAGCCTTCTGCCCTGCACCCCCCATACACCCAGCCCTCTGCCCTGACCCCTGCAACACCCCCCCCAGGTCTGGGGTTCCAGCCATAGGCCCTGCTCAGCCCGCTGCCAGCCTAGGTGAACAGAACCCCAGGCTGGCAGCGAGCTGAGCAGGCTGGTGACGTAAGATCAGCATTTTAATTTAATTTTAAATGACGCTTCTTAAACATTTTGAAAACCTTGTTTACTTTACATACAATAGTTTAGTTATATAATATAGACTTATAGAAAGGGACCTTCTAAAAATGTTAAAATGTATTACCGGCACGCAAAACCTTAAATTAGAGTGAATAAATGAAGACTCGGCACACCACTTCTGAAAGGTTGCCTACCCCTGGTCTATAAGTATCTATATGGGGAACAGATATTTAATAATGGACACTTCAACCTAGCAGAAAAAGGTATAACATGATCCAGTGACTGGAAATTGAAGCTAAACAAATTCAGACAGGAAATAAGGTGTAAATTTTTAATGGTGAGAGTCACTAACCGTTGGAACAGTTTACAAAGGGTCTCCATCACTGACAATTTTTCAATCATTATTGGATGTTTTTCAAAAAGATCTTCTCCAGGAATTATTTTGGGAACATTCTATGGCCTGTGCTATACATGAGGTCAGACTAGATGATCACAATGGTCCCCTCTGGCCTTGGAATCTCTGAATCTCTGAGTTTTGCAGTGGAAATAGAGTGGAACTGATGGATTATTGGAGATATTGTGTAAGAAAACTGGAGGGATAATGGCATCATAGATAGCTATAACGAGAGGAGAGAAACAGAAATAAAAAATGGTTGTAAGAGCCATGATTACAAGTCTGTGCAAATGTCAAAGAGGTTACATTCAGCTATGGATTATTTACCAGTTGTTCTTGATTTAGGAGGCAGAGAAGGGGATTTGGAGGGACTGGATCCTTATCCACAGCTTTGGAATGGAATAGGTTAAAGTTGTCCCTAGGAGAATATAGTGTCAAAGAAGTAAAGAACTTGGGCATGTATGTTTGCCACAGTGATATTAATCTCAATCAGTAACAGGGCAACAACGACTCTTGCCATCACCATTCTGACTTTGCAAAATATACAGTTTGGCTTGGAGGAAATAATTATAGTTAAACACTTGAATTCAAAGCTCTTTCTGAGCCTAAGGGTATGTCTACACTGGCAGAGTTACATCGCCAGCAGTTACATCACTGCTCAGAGAGCGCTGAAGGGAAACCACTGTTGCGTGTTCACACTTGTGGCACTTGCAGCGGTATTCGGAGTGGTGCACTGTGGGCAGCTATCCCACAGAGCATCTCTTCCTCTTCTGCCGCTAAGAATTGTGGGAAGGTGGAGGGGGTTGCGGGGCATTCTGGGTCCTGTCCCAATACCTTGTGATGCATTGCTTTGCATCCCAGCAATCCCTGTGCTTCCGTCCACATTTGGCGCCATCTTTCAACGGTTTGTGTACTGTGCCCTCTGCCTCTTTGGTCTGCAGGAATGGATCCTGCACTGATGACTACTCGCTCTCACTAACATGTCACGAGTGGCGGTGGAGTTATTCCTTAAACTACAAAGGCATGAGGAGTTTGACATTGATCTCGCCACACATAGTAGCTACGACATGAGATTGCTTGTGGCATTCACGGAGGTGCTGACCATAGTGGAACACCACTTTTGGGCTCAGGAAACAAGCACTGAGTGATGGGGTCACATCGTCACGCACGTCTGGGGTGACGAGCAGTGGCTGCAGAATTTTTGGATGAGGAAAGCCACATTCATGGGACTGTGTGATGAGCTCACTCCAGCCCTGTGACACAAGGACACGAGAATGAGAGCTGCCCTGTAGTTGGAGAAGTGAGTGGTGATTGCACCGTGGGAGCTGGATACTCCAGACTACTACCAATCAATCGCTAACCAGTTCGGAGTGGGGAAAGTCGACCATTGGACTCGTGTCGACTGAAGTGTGCAGGGCCATTAATCGCATCCAGTTCTGAAAGACCGTGACTCTAGGCAATGTGCGTGACATTGTGGATGGCTTTGCACAAATGGGCTTCCCTAACTGCGGAGGGGCAATAGATGACACGCATATTCCAATTCTGGCACCAGACCATCTAGCCACCAAGTACATTAATCGGAAGGGGTATTTCTCTATGATTCTCCAGGCACTTGTGGATCACCGTGGGCGTTTCACCGACATTAACACAGGCTGGTCCAGAAAGGTGAATGACGCCCACATCTTTTGGAACACAGGCCTGTTCAGAAAGCTGCAAGCAGGAACTTTCTTCCCAGACCAGAAAATTACCATAGGGGAAGTCAAAATGCCCATTGTGATCCTGGAAGACCCTGCCTAGCCCTTAATGCCGTGGCTTATGAAGCCATACATGTGGCACCTTGACAGCAGCAAGGAGCAGTTCAATGACAGGCTGAGGAAGTGCAGAATGACTGTTGAGTGTGCTTTTGGCCATTTAAAGGCCTGCTGGCGCTGCCTATATGGGAGGCTGGACCTGGCCGATGACAATATTCCTATGCTTATCGTCACGTCCATGATTTTTGTGACGGGAAGGGTGAAAGCTTCACTCAGGGCTGGACCGCTGAGCCTCAGTGCCTGGAGGCTGAATTTGAACAGCCAGAGAACAGGGCTATTACAGGGGTGCAGCGCGGGGCCATAACGATCAGGGTTGCCTTGAGGCAGCAATTTGAAGCTGAAAGCCACTAATATTTGTTGCTATGCTCAGGAATGCAGTGCTTGTAATACTAGGAGGTGATTGTGATTGGTGCAGATGATGCACTATGAAGGTTTAAGAAAATAGCCTGTTGCTTTGCAGGGCTCTGTTTGCTTTCAATTAATAGAATAAAGATTGCTTTCAAACCAACACAATTCTTTTATTAAAAAACAACAACCGGAGAAGAGAGACAAACAAAAAAGCACACCAGCACTGAGGGGGATGGGGAGTTCCCAGGAGGAGGTGGGGTACCGGGATGGTTAAAGATTTGTGTATGTCCAGGGATCAGATCCAGCCTTCTCCTTTGGAGTACAGTGCAATGGGAAAACTGAGCAGGGGCGCCCAGAGGATTCAGGGGGCCTGGGGCAAAGCGGGGGAGTGGACATAAAAAAAGGCGCCACCCGCTGTGGCGCTTGTACTCACCGGGCAGTGCTCTGAGTCTGCGGCGGCGGGGGGCCCTTCAGTCGCTCCATGTCTTCGGCAGCACTGAAGGACCCGCCGCTGAAATGCCGCCGAAGACCTGGAGCAACTGAAGGGCCCCCCGCCACCGAAGTGCCACCGAAGATCCGGACCGCCGCCAGGTGAGTAGCAAGGGAAGGGATTCTCAGCCAGGGCTCGCAGGTGCCCTGCGGGGCCCGGGGCCCAAGGCCTGGGGCAAATTGCCCAACTTGCCCCCCCACTCTGGGCGGCCCTAAAACTGAGAGACAGAGAAGTTAAACGGTCACCCAGCAGTCCAGTAGCAAATCTGAGTTTCTGAGTCCCTCTCTAGGCCACACTGTCTCTCAAAGAGTGATGATTCAATCCTGTCTTGTTTGTTTTTCATCAGTCTTGGAAAGCTTCAATCTTGTCCCGCTTTGGAAAATGAGACATATGCTTCTTTAATTATCTGGGCCACAGTAGCTTTCATTTCAGACCTAAGCTGGGTGGGTGATTATTTTTCTTCAGAACCTTCGTGATTAAAGATGGCAGCTTTGGCTTGTCTGCAGCGTCCTTAGCCTGTCTCTCTAAAGCTTCACTGAAGAGATCCATCATTTTACACAAAACCTCGTATTTAGTTTCAGTGTGAGAACCAGCATGACAAATTTTTCATATGAACTTGCTTCTTTCTGGCTTCAGAAAAAGTTACTAATTTTAGTCTTTGGGACCCTAATTCAAGAAAGCATTCCTATTCAGGAAAGCACTTAAATACTTGCTTAAAGTTAAGCACATGCTTAAGTGCATTCCTGAATCAGGACCTGGACAAGAGGAGGAATGAAGTTCAGTTAGCGTTCATCCATGTGGTGCTATGATTCTCCAGCCCTGCCACTGAAATATCCGTAATGTACTCAGACACATACTTGTTATGTTCCAAATTCTACTTCTACAGATCAGAGTCAGATTTCTAACTGATTTAATACAGTGGCTGTTTCTTCGGTTACTGTTCCTATGGGGAGACACAAAAGCATCTAAGACAAAATCCTTATGACAAAGGAGACTATCAGATATGCACAATACATACAAAGCAGCAAACAAAAAACAGGCTTTATGCCAGTGTAAAAAAAGTAATATTGAAAGTAAAACTATCTATCAGGACATGCATAAAATACAATGTGAAATAAGGCATCCAGATTAGAACCTGCTGCTTTATGGAGTGCTATGTATCAATGTCTGGCACTGAATTAGGAGTTGCAGTTGTGGCATGTGCTTGGCCTCTATGCTCAGCATGCCAATCTAGGGTGTTGCTGTTTAGAGCTATTGGGGAAGGGAAGGCATTTAATCTTGTATTCTCCATGGTTCTTATGCAACAGGCTATGCAAATTCTACTTTCACTAGGCTTTACTCTGAGCTACATTCCAATTGCAGATGTGGGAGGCAAGGGAACTTATTGCCTTGAGAGCTAAATAATTCCATAATAATATATGGAATTATTTCTTACCAAATCACATAGACTAATAAATATTTACTGCTTGCTTTGCCCACGATATGTGTTTTACAAGTAGAAAGCATGCGGGCCACATGGAAAAATATGTTCTCTGGAGTTCCCTCGTATATGGCACATTATGATTCTACTGAGGTAGTGTCTTGGATAGTGTCTATTTAACTTCCAGGACTGTCTATCATAGTTAAACACATCGATTTATTTCCTAATATTAAAATGTATCGTATACATGAGAATTTGTGATATAAAAGCATCCTATGTCTCCATTGATCTATGGCCAAAGGATGATGGAGGGAAAAACAAAATTGTGTGTTGTCAAAATATTCGGAGTTGAATGTCAAAACTGAAACTCACTGCATCTGAATTTGGAGTGGGCGGGTGGTGGAGGGGGGAGAGAGGAAAAGAGGAGGGGAAGGGAGAGAAGAAATCCTGTGCCTATCCTCAGGTTTTCTTAAATAATCAAACTTGCAACAGCATGCTGGTCCAACAAGAATACACTCTCCCCATACACACTGTAGGCTAACAAGCTGCTGTATATTTATTACCTCTTGTGGCTGCTAGTGTTGTTACTAGTTGCTGTTTGATCCATTTGTTTCAGTTCTATGACCCAAGTAAATTCATTGCAGCATGCGGTGTACATGTTGTTTTTAAATGTTCATTGACTTCACATCGTCTTGTCTCCTCAGCCTGCATTCTAAGTATTTTCTGAATAGTGCAGACAGTATATTAATAGTTGTGTCTGTGCAAAAGAAAAAAACTGTTTTCAGCACAAAAAGTACTTTGCAGCAACAATGCTGAATAAAAATGTAAATATAGTAGAAATTGCTTAAGACTTACTTATAATATAGAAGGCAGAGATGGCAAAGCTCTACCAGGGAAGCTAGTCTATGCCTGTCAGTAATGGATTGTACTATACACAGTGTTTTCTAGTGCATTTGTTCCTATTATCTTTAAACTGACATGGAAATTCAGCTACACCCGACTATACTGTCACCCTGATTGTGGTGACAGAGTGCATGGCTATCACATCTTAAAACCTGAGGCCAATCAGCTGTCCAAATCATCACAGCAGGACAAGACTTTATTGACCAAAGCCAGGGGCTCAAATATTTAATAAAATAATTATAGGATTACTAAATCTAGTATCTTTATAAATGAATTCTTACGAGATATTTGAATGACAAGGTTTTGAGTACGATAGAGTTATTTGGCACAATTTACATTCTATGTCTATGACCATAAATAGCTAAGTAGGAAAAAGCTCTACCTCCTACTGATTCTCTCATGGCAGTAGCAGTGGGGAGACAACCTGGATTCTGAAGACAGAAGAGGAAAAAGGACTAGTCCCTCACTACAGCTAGTTGGGAATCGGGAAGGGGACAGCCTAGTCCCCAGCTCCCCCGTCAATGTCTTTTACTAATGGTGGGGACCAGTTCGGCCCCCTTGTCTTTCCCCATTGAGACTGAGCAGTGTGAAGGGAACAGTAACAACTCAAGAGATAAAAAGGGGTGGAGAGAAGGAACAGTTGCTTCAAACAACTTACTTGGGTCAGGGGCTGCTAGGGACAAGTATCTCTCACAGTGCCACAGCTGTGCTGGGATGTCAGGGGTAGTACAGACAGAGGGAGCCAGGACATACTAAGATTCCTTTGAGAGGACACGTTGGAGAGTGTCACTTCAGTTACAGGATTTTACTTTATAGTAAAAAAAAATCCACTGGCTTCTTGATCTCATCATATATTATTAAGTGAGAATTGTCAACTTCATTGCAACTAGAAGCCAGCTGCCTTGACTCTGAGCTTTTAAACTCTCTACTGTAGGCAGGGCCACCACTGGTCTCTCTCCTTCTAGTAAGGAAAAGGGCCCAAACTGTTGCTGAAGATAATGGGAAGGCTCTCTGGTTACCAGAGGATGGCTAATGGCTTTGCTGTTTTCCTCCACTGGCTCTCATATTCCAGTTTGGAGAGGTTAAGGAATGACACCTCCAGTGAAATCATAATGTAGTGCTGTATTTTAATCATCCAAGCCTAATTGTCCTCTCCGAAGGCTACTGGGCATGAGTGAGTTTATTAGGTCTTCAGTCATTCTATGTTTCCAGTGACTCACCCCCTTTTCCCAGATCCCCCTTAATTCTCAGCTCAGGACAACATTCATACTTATCTTCTCCTATTAGTGGGCCTTCCTCAACATGAATGTAACCCACTTGTCAGTGTTTGTTACCTGATTCCTCACTGTACCCAGCCCGCAGAGGATCTGAGTCTGTTAAAGCTCTTGGAGTGCCTGGCACTTTAACTCAAGCTTCAGAGACTCATGATTTTAGCTCTGGACTTGATTCAATCCCTGGTGTCCACCCACCACCATCACATGAACCCTGGTTGCTTTCAATTATTTCACCCAGCTTGTAAATGATTCTAGGACATGGAAACATCCGCTTGATAGAAAGAATCCTGTACAGTGAGGTGAACCCAGCATAGCCAAAGAGTGCAGGAACGATGGGAGGAATGGCGCAATGCCCTCTTGATGCAGCACAATAAGGTGCTTTTGCTACAGCGTCCCTTGCAGTAGAGCAGAAACAGAGCTCAAGTGAAGTAGTCACAGAGGGATGTAGGATGATGTAGCTCCAGTCCAGTCTGTATACTTAAGAATGTGTAGATTGTGCTTCATCAAGTTGTCACACTAGGTGTATTAAAAACGTGGCCTGGGTTCCATAATCATGATTGGACTTCTGGCTGTATTGGCCATTATGTATGTCAGCAGTGCCTCCAGGCCCCATTGTGGAATCAGGACTCAATTGGGCTACCAGGGGTTCTCAAATTTTTGTACTGGTAACCCTTTTCACACAGAAAGCCTGTGAATGCGGACCTCCCCCCCATAAATTAACAACATATTTTTATATATTTAACACCATTATAAATGCTGGAGGCAAAGCGGAGTTTGGGGTGGATGCTGACAGCTCACGACCCCCCATGTAATAACCTCACAACCCTCTGAGGGGTCCCAACCCCCAGTTTGAGAACCCCTGGGCTAAACACTGTACACACAAAACAAGACACCGGTATTGTATCCTCGACTTGGGGTCTCCCTCTCCTTGCCCTTTTTTCTACTAGTCTTTTTACTTCTTCATACCTGTCAAACCAAAGAAAAGCAAATACAGAAAAAATAAAGTAAATCAAAATGGAGACACAAAGTCCCAGAATCCCAGTTGCAAAGAAGTAAAGACTGATGGGAAAGGAGTGGGGCTGTACCTTACATTTTTCTCCTCCAAGGTCCAAAGCCTTCTTGCGATTATTTATTTGTTTCTTGTTTACCCTTTTCACATTAGAAGCAATTACTGTGTTTTCAAACATAAAATGTTTGCTCATCTTTCTGAGGGCAGGTAGGCTACAGACAGGGCCTCATGTATATCTGACAAGAATTGTGCTTTAAAGTCTAAACTTCCATTTAAACAGTTCTTTTCATTGCTAAACAATCCTTAACATTTTGTTTTGCAAAGAAAAGAGTGTTCCTATTTGCCATTGCTAAATGACTAGTGGCAGGTATAGGGGTGGGATACAGCAAGGCAGCTGATAGATGTCAAAAGTTGATGAGCTCAGTACCTTTTTTAATACAAAAATCTGCTGCCCATTGAAAATTTAAAATTTTGAGATGAATAATATAATTGAATAATATCAAAATATATAAATCATGCAAAGAACACGGCATTGATAAAACTGAACAGGAAAGGAGAGGGGTAAGGAGAAGAGGGCCAGGGAAAGGGGATGCTACATAATTCTGGGGTTCCTGCAGGCTAATTTAAGTCTAACATGCAGCACAGAGCATGTCCTGAGTTACAGGTAAAGAATGTTATGAGAGTGCCAGCCAGAGCCAATTATAATCTGGCCAACCTACCTTGGTATTAAAATTTAATTTCAACTCACTTTGCCCTTACAAAATGGGGATTTTGCTTTTATGCACATGTCTGCTTTAGGTAACTCACTGCTTTATTTATAGCTGGCTGTAAGTGATCATTCATTTAACTACAGTATAACAATTAAAATAGGGGGTTGCCCAAATCGACCCTTATATGGTAACAGGATTCCACTGTATATAGAGCAGTGTGTATAATATATAAACTGTAGTAAGGGTGACAAAGATTTTTTTTCCTTGATAGGTTGGCCAAAACAGATTAGAGTAAGGAATGGATTTTCTCTCATAGTAAGAGGAGGAAGAGAAAGGTAGGAAAAACAAGTTATAATTCTTAGACAAGACAGTATATTCATCTGTTGTAGGAAACATTTAAAATTTAGGGGCAAGAAGTCATATGGGCAATGGTTAGAGAAAGTGTCCAATATGTTAAGTGAGGTTGAGGAATTCTGCTTGGACTGTAACTTCTTTTCTCTGCTGTCCAAGGGGGAAAATCTTAGCATTCTCCTATTCATAAAGACATAGCAACGTGCTGTATTAGTGCAGACCCTTACTTCAGCAGCCAATTGCCTGGTGCTTCAAAGGAAACTGAACTCCTCATAGTGCACCTTGTCAACTGAGGAAGGAGAAAGATTCCTTCCTGATCCATGTAGGGATCTGCCTAGATCAGTATATGATTTGATTACCCTTATTTTAGCATGCACCTCTATAAAGGTTTTATTAGTCATGAAGTTATCTAGCTTTTAATAAATGCTAGCTACAGTATTTGCCTCAATCACCTACAGCAATGAGTTCCACATGCCAATTAACATGCTGTGTGAACTGATATTTCCTCCTTTAACTTGATCTAAATTTACCCATCATTAATTTAATCAAAGTCTGGTCATTAACTTCTTTTTAATGAAAGGTACCTAAATAGGAATTGCCAGACTGGATCAAACCCATCGTCCACCTAGACCAATATCCTGTCTCCAACAGTGGCCAGCACCAGATGTTGCAGAGAAAAGTGCATAAGGATAATCTGCTCCCCACGCTAGGTCTCATCCTAATATTTAATAGTCAAGAGATTGTTTTAAACCCTGAAGCATGAGATTTAATCTCCCTTCCAAAATTTGTGTTAACATTAATTATTATAACTCTGGGTACTCTTATTATTCATATACATGTCCAATTCCATTTTGAATCTTGGTAAGTTATTGGTCATAGTGATTTCCAGTGGCAATTAATTCCTCATACAAATGACATGGTTGGAAAAGTTTTTTCTTTTATCATTTTAGAATTTCTCACCTTGAATGTGCTTGTTATGTGTCATGCTCTTGTATTATGAGACACGGAAAACAGAAGCTCCCCATTTAACTTCTCTATATCTTTCATTATTTAATATACTTTTATCAATGTACCTAAGCAAGATTGATACGTATTGTGGTTTAAGGCCTGATTCCTCACCGCCTTGTAAATTGTGAAGTCACTTATACCTGTGACAAGTGGCTATAAAATACAACCAGATCAGAACAGTGGCATTTTATACCCACTTTGCACAAGATGTCAGGCAGTGGAGAATTAGGCTTCTTCTCTGCTCAGCACTCAGAAAAGAGACACATTCCCCAGTTACAATCATGAGCAAAAACATTTACCAGATCAAGAGACTTTTCCACTAATTCTTAAAGAAACTTACAAAAAAGTCAAACTAAATTAGAGAATTAAAGTGAGAATTAGAATGCACTGAACATAATTTTAAAAGGGAAATATTTAAAAGTGTATGTTGCCAATTTTAGCTAGGGATTTTTTTAAAATGCTGACTGGTTTATTTCAATTTTTATGCTGTAAAAGGAAACCTCATCCATGGTCATTACTGTGACAAAGGTGGGAATGAAATGCCTGGAGTGAATTATTGATATGAAACTCTCCCTAGGTAGTTAAACAGAGAGAGTCTTGCCCAAAGGAGCATGGGAGTGATGGCTACAGCTACCTACCAGACATGTGTTAAGGGTATGGTGTGCATTAAATACTCTCTTTTGTCCAGATGGAGACTTGGAGAAAATGATTAATTCAACCTGTCTAATGAGTTCCTTTGTGTTGTAGAACAGCAGGACAAAAGGACAGCTAAATGCACACACCCACCTGAACTAGCCTGTGCTTAGCATAGAGAACAATGGACTCCATGCAGTCATTGGAGAGACAAGGTGTGTGAGATATCTTTTATTGGACCAAAGTCTGTTGGTGAAAGAGACAAGTTTATGAGCTTACAGGAGCGTTTCTCTATGCAGTCATTGGACTGAAGGATTTTCTGGGTGAGAGAACAGGTGAGCACAGAACAATGTGGCCATGCCTAGAATAGCTAGTGTTAGCTAGTATGATTTGAGACCTCAGTTAGTGTAGTCACAGCTTTACATTCATGTGCTCACTAGTCGTGTTAGGGACTTGTAGGAGAGGCTATAACAAAGCCAGCTACCATGATGTTCAAAGCATTAAAAATGTATATACACAAGGTGCTAAGAGGCATTTTAAACCAGGTAAACAAGGTTTTAAAACATCTTTTTGTCATCTAGACATACTCTAACCAACGGTAAGAAGAGGAGCCACTTTTCCATCTTCAGGGCTGGAGACTTCACTGGAGTTTTGGCAAGCTGAATTACCCTTAAGCATCAAGTACCTTGAACCTTCCCTCCCCAACCATTTTACTACGAAGTGGAGCATATGAGAGACTACCTTCTCCTTCCCACCAAAACACATGCTATGCTATGCTGCTGCAGCTGAGATCTGTGTAGCTGCTGGATCTGAACACCTGTTGATATAAAAGAGAGAGGGCTGCTAGCAGGATGTTTTCTTTTGAATGCCTCTCGCCCATTCCCACACACCCCATCGCCTTAATCTGCTGACCTTTAAGGTATGCCACAAGGCCCGTTTTTGGAAGAGGGAAGGGAATACTGCTGGAAGACTGATATACAAGGAAAGGCGGTTATTTGGTTATTATATTATAGTGCTATATGTTTTCTTTTCATATTGATTATAATGATTTTTCTGTCATTTTTAAATAGCTGTCAGAGTATAAAATAGGTGCCTTTTGTTGTTTTATAACTCCAGATAAATAAATAAAACTGTGACCCTAACTCAGACTGGTTGAATATCACACTGTGATTTGAGGGCCTAGAACTAAAGGCAATCCTTGGCCAATTTGTCTCCTCCAATAGCCATTGGTCCAGGAAACTGGAAAACAAGCTCTGGGGGCCAGACCCTTACTTAACTGGCTAGTGCCACATGGTAGAGGGGGCTGTTTTAAATGTTTGATATTCAGATTGGCTTTCTACTTAAAGGATAATGGAATGCAGAATGATAAGGATCAGGCAAATCAGAAGGAGCAACATCATTCTAGTACAATTGGCAGATTCACCCAGATACCTCAGTGGCTGCTCCTAAGAACCATGTGTTGCAGGGAAAAAAATTGTAATCTGCTTTTGCATCTGCATTCTTTGTCAAGGAAGGAAGAGGCATTTGTGAAGTAGGATTTATAAACAAAGAACAGATATCATGCCTCCATCAGAGCTGATATGCTGTGAATGTATATGACCAGAGTAGGCATTTGCAAGGTAAACTACTATATAAAAAGAACAGCAGTCACTTTAATGACAAAATCTCATCTCTTTTCACTTTTTTTATTTTTCAGAAACAAAGCAATTAATTCACTCTTTTACTAGCCATAGTTTCACTATAAAATTCAAAAACATTTTACATAAACAAAGAGTAAAAAAATTGGTGAATTTTCCTGTTTTGCCTTCTTACAATTTTAGAAATAACTAAACATTGATGTGGATTTATTTAATTAAATTATTTATTGTTTAATATGGTTAAAGTCACTTCACACAGACTTTCCAGGCTTATTTTTCCCATAGCTATATTTTTCCCCAAATGAGTCTAAACTAGTGAAAATATGGGATTTAGATATAAATGTTGTCTAACAATATTATTTAGTGATGTTTTTGAGCACTATAAACGCTTACTGTGATAGCTGATCAATGTTTTTCTTCCAATATATATGTATTTATAGATAAATTTGCTTCTTACAGTTTAGTAATTCATTTACCATAAATTACGTAGTTTGATTATATGTAAAATAACTATATTAGGTGTTCAATATTGGAACGTTTCAGTCTAGATTAGCTGTGGTCTACAGTCACATGGGATTTTGTGTTTTCTGGCTGATTTGGTAATCACCATTATGAAATATTTCAGCTAAATGTTTGCTCTGATACTCTGAAATGAGTGAAGCTTCGGGGGTATACTGGATAAAACTGAATAATAATTTTCAATATAAGTTACCAATAAAAGCAACAGCCCTTTTGGAACTGCACAGTCAATGGAAGAAAAGAAAACCTTGCAATGAAAATGTTTTTGCTAATCATGTGCTGCCAGGATTACATAGAGCCAGATTATGTGCTACACCTATTAAATTCTATAAGACTTTTCCAAAATAATGGCAGCATGGCTCTACTGGAGTTAGAGTGCCACACAGTTAGAGGTGATGAAAGGCCCTTGAGCTGGTCCAGAGGTACAGGGCCTCCTTGTGGATGATCCTGGTTTCTAGCAGACCTCAGAGGAGCTACAGATTTAAGGGACCAACCCAACTACTTGTTCTGAGGTGGTGAATGGTTATCAAACCTTCCCCCAAAATAGAATGATCTGGGGAAGCTCTCCCATGAACCTTGAAGCATTCTCCTCCTATGTAGTCCCTTCCTGTGGTTTTTCTGTGGGAGGGGGAAATCTGGTACCTTATGATGGTTTTGAGAGCCAGACATATCAAAGCATTTATAAAAGTGGTCTTCACATTAGTCAGATTCTGAAACGTGTAAACAATTTTAGTTGCTACGTACTTTCAGGTGCTTTAAACATCAGTGTATGTTTTGGACTAAATGTTATAAATATGGGCCCATATCCTGAAGACCTTGTTCAATTTTTACTAAGTCCTTACCCAGGCAAAACTCCCTTGACTTAGTAGGAGTTTGGCCTGTGAAAGAACTTCACGATTTTGCCATGTTTTTAAATATCTGGGAGCTATAGTAGGTATCATAATGTGACTATGCTCTGTATTTGTTCTGCATCTTTGGACAATGTTGCTCACACCTCTATCCTACACATCAGTATGAGAATGGCAGTATATTTCCTGGAGAGAACTATCTGCAATGAAAAAAATACGTGCTTTTTCATAATAAATTAAAAGTGACCTTCAAAAAAGTCTTGACACTTTTAGCATAAAGATTAAGTCCCTGATCCTCTAACACTCATGCATATGGTGAGCTGTGTGCATGTGCATAGTGCCATTGACTTCAAAGTGACTACTCACATGTGCATGAGTTTTTTCAGGATCGGGGCCTAAATGAGCATGGAGAATGAACTATCTTCCTATCACTACAACGTCTTCAGAATATGGTTTAGGCACATTGGTGCTGGAATGTGGGGAACTCTTTTCAACTTGTAACTTATGCTGTACCAGTTCTGTTCTAGAGGATTTCAGTTTATGACAAATTCAGTCTTCTAACAAACACCAAATTCACTTACTAAGTTACAAAATAAAAGATATATTATAAACCAAGTGTATTCTTTGAAGGAAAAAAATTAATACCTCCACACTCTTTTTTTCTAGAAGCATACCTTTCACAGGTTAAACACTGAACTTGTTATTCATTCAAAATTTCCATTATGGTGAATGAAATACGGGCCAGCAAAAGGTCTTCAGGTTCTGCCCATTGTACTACATTTAACTTCCCTAGAAAACAGTTTTAAACACAGCTCATAACTCTGCTTACATTTAACCCTTTCTATATGTTCAGGGCTAGGTTTTCAGAAGATGGTTTCCCTTTATGCCCCCAAAATTTGAGGCAGCAAAAAGAGAGACCCAGTTAAAGAAGGGCTGAAAAGTTGGCTCTTAAAGTATGCTTTGGTCAGATTCTCTGGTCCACTAAGGCCATTCTGCATTGCTTATGCAGCACAAAGTGACCTAGTTGTTTCCTAGCAGAGAATTCCCTTTGTGCAGGTGGACTCTACACTGCTGTAGATTGCCAAAATGGTGCCCATGCCAGTGCTGGTGTAAGTGGGAGTAGGGGGCATGCTGGGGACGGGCTGGCACATGGACGAACTGAGCTCCACTAAATCCAATTCCCTGCTGGTGTAAGTAGCACAAATTAGAGCAGAATCTCTCCTGCTCTAAATTATGCTGGGGCTGGTTAGCTCTAAATCTGGGAGCTGCAACCAGCTCCTGGCAGCCACCCTTCTGCAATGCATCTGAGTGTAGCTTAGACAGAGAAGTAGAGAATCAGGGCCACTTATACTGAACAGGAGGGATAGCTCAGTGGTTTGAGCATTGGCCTGCTAAACCCAGGGTTGTGAGTTTAATCCTTGAGGGGGGCCACTTAGGGATCTGGGGCAAAAATCAGTACTTGGTCCTGCTAGTGAAGGCAGGGGGCTGGACTCCATGACCTTTCAGGGTCCCTTCCAGTTCTATGAGATAGGTATTGTCCCTGCCAGCAGGTAGGGGATCTTGGAGGACAAATACTGCACTGGTGGGGTGCAAAATAAACTTTATTAAGAAAATGCAAAAACAGAGAAAATGTAATAGTGAGGGGTATAGGGTTTGTTAAGGTAGACAATTGGGGAGGGGTTTCTTTTAGTAAACAGGATAGGGGTTTCAATAGTGGGGTACAATACAGTGGGGTACAATACAGTTGGTAACCAATTAACACTGAAGTATAAATGTAACAGGTAGCTAACAATTTCTATGTAAAGAGTGTGTCACAGCAGCATATAACCAACTAACAGTATGGGTAAAATGTGTTAAATAACCAACAACTTTAGGTAAAAAATGTGTCACAGTGGTGTAAATGTAAAATATGAGGTGTGTTAGAGAGAAAAGGGGTAACCAATGGGGTTTTATGCTAGACTTCAGTAATACAATTGAGGTTTGGCAGCAGTGGGAACGGGGTGAGCATGTGGGGGAAGGGATTAAAAGAGAGAGAGAGAGAGAGAAAGAAAGTGGTAGAGAAGTGAGGATGGGGGAAGAGGAGCCCGTGGTGGAGCAGGGGCCAAAGGCAGAGGGAGATTTAAACTCAGGGAGACACAGAGAGCAGACAGGCTGCAAGTTTAAACAGCAGAGAGAAAGAGAGAGAGAAAGCAGACAGGCTGCAAGTTTAAACAGCAGAGAGACAATTATACAGAACACAGTAAAATCTTATCTATGATTTAACTTAACCAAGACTACACAAATTAGCAAGTAACAAAACACAATGCAACAAATTTTTAAGCCTAACTTACAGAGTACAATGCAAGCAATTTCCTAAACCTAGCTTAACCACAGCTATGCAAAATGAAATTACAACTTATCTAGACTAAAAGCTAAATCTAACCTAATGGATGCACCTTATACTAGGGGTAGTTCCAGAGGGCAGACTGGTGTGTGCCCAGGATACAGCTCCAAGGGGGTGGGGTGGGAGGGGGATTAACTAGTGGTGGCTGCAGCAGTGGGGTGGCTGCAAGCTGGCAGCCCAGGAAACAGTCCAGGAAGGCACAGGCTTATTTCCAGCAGCAAAGGCGCTGCGGAGCAAGAAACAGATTACAGATACAGACCAAGGAGTTAGCTTGGGTCTGCCTGCTGGGGGAAAGAAAGCCAGCAGGTAAAACAAGGGGTGTGTGCAAGAGGTTTTTCCTCACCAATCCCCAAAGCAGCAGCAGGAACAGCAGTTTCAGCATCAGAGGACTCAGAGAGGACTCGATTCACTTACAATAATCAGGAGATCTCCAGGCACAAATTCGTTGTTCGTGGGAGGGGAGTTTAAAAATGGGGGTATGCTCAAAAACAAATGAGAGCGGGGAGAGGGCCCCCAAAGACCCCTAGCTGATCAGACCAGGTGGCAAAGCAAGGACCTTCTCCGGGGGTCTGATCAGAAAATGTCTGTTTTGAAGGGCAAATTCAGGCAGTTTCCCGCCAGTAACTTTGATTGGCTCCTCTTGATACAGGGGAGGAGAGAAGGCAGGAAAAGATTGCAGGTAAGCATAGGCATGCCTGGGCATGTTCTGAGCCACAGGTATGACTCATATGCTTAGCTCTGTGGCCACTTTAGGTCTTGCATACCTGGGCAGAGCACCCTACACCGAGCCGGGTCCGAACAAAGAAGCTAGACAAAGGAGCGAAAAGCCCCCTCCTCTCTGAGCAGAGCAATGGCTCCAGTCAGTCTGCACAAGCCATTTCCATGAGCAGGGCCAGGCTGTGACTTTGGTCAGTTCCATGGCCGGGGGAGCGGGGGCGGCCACTCAGCACAAACAGAAAGGAAGGGGAAAAAGGAATCCAACAGGGGGACAGCTGTAACAGACAGGTATATCTCCATATATAACTGTCTACTCTAATATAATGATTTTCAAAGGTGCTGAGCACTGACAGCTCCCATTGACTTCAATTGGAATTGAGGGTGCACAGTATTTCTGAAAAATCAGATGATAAAAATTTACATATCAAATTGTAGTCTCCCAGTGTTGTTCTATAAGCAGTACATTAACAAACCTAATACTATGATTCCTGGTGCCAGGATTAAAAAAATTCACATAAAGGCATTTTCTGCTTGCTTGGTTCTTATGAGTAGTTCCGTAGGGCCAAATTCTGCTTTTGCTGTAATCACAACTATTGAATTATTCTGGATTTATGATGGTGTAATGGAGAGAAGAATTTGCCCCATGGAAATTATTCTGTATGCCGCTGTGACAGAATTTGTCCCACTAGGGTGGAAAAAACTCAGGAATTATAGTTCTGTGATTTTAAACATTTTATCGACTGTCTTTCTGTGTTTTCCATGTACTGTACAATGCAATAAAATTCCGTACTATTATATGCAAAATAAAAGTAGTGCCGTTATCAACTGTGTTTGTCCTAAAACAAAATAAATAGTAAAAAGAAGAACAGGAGTACTTGTGGCACCTTAGAGACTAACAAATTTGTTAGTCTCTAAGGTGCCACAAGTACTCCTGTTCTTCTTTTTGCGGATACAGACTAACACGGCTGTTACTCTGAAAAATAAATAGTGACATTTATGCCTATGCTAAATGTATATTTTAACCACTATTTAGATTGTCTCTGGATTCTCTTAGCAAGATGCAGTCCATGGGAAGCTGAATGAAGGAATTTTAGTTACAGCATAATTTTCCAGCTGTTCCAAAAGGGCATGTCATGGTATATGTTTCACAACTGTTGAAAAGCAGTAAAATTAACTTATGAATGGTAATAACCATATGGGCCCAATTCTGCATTGTGCTGAGGGCCCTGACCTCCCACTGAGGCCAGGGGGAATTCAGGGGTACTGAGTATTTCATAGGGGCCACTCAGCGCCTCCCAGCATTAGGCCGAAAGCCAATAACATCAAACTGTTTCTGCAATCATTAAATAGAATGCATGGCCCATCAGTATGAAACAGTGCCAATGGAAGTCTGCCATACAATGTATGAATTGTGTCTGTTTTTTCTGACATGGACTTGTAAGGTCCCTTGGAGCAATGGGCAGATAGAATGTGAAAAGGCGGCTTGTTTCTTTCCCATCCCCCTGGAGGTGATTCATAAGTGTGAAGTGTCATTACAATGCTAGTAAACTTTTTTTCTAACATTTTCTTTGTAAAAAATATTTATGCTATTTTCCACAGAAGAAATAAAGTTTGTTCACCATCTTCACATATATCAGTGATGGCTGCAGAACTTAAAATGATTCTTTCATTGTCATTCATAATACACTGAAATATTTGCAGGGTTGAATACAGTTGGTCTAGTACCCAAAAGTCTGAGCTCAGCTCTAAGTGAATGAACTTAATTGGAAGTGACTGAATGGCACAATATACATCAGGGAAACATAAACTTGCTTATTCAATTTAAAAAAAAAAATATCTCTCTCCCCTCCCACCCAATGTGAAGAACTCTATTACAATTTCATACAGAATAAAAAGAAACAAGAGTGGTACAATATCCTTTCTGAACAGTCCCATCTTGAGAAACAAACATCCCTCAAGTACCAAGTTCTTCAAAGATCCTGAAAGTTTTACTTAGTTTTAATTGAGAAGTAAAGAGGAAGAGGGGTTCGACTCAGTGCCCCAATCAACTCTGTATAGGGTTGCCAATTTTGGTTGAATATACTCATGGAGGCTTCATCACATGACATAATCTTTAATTAAAGATTAATCTTTAATTCCTGAAGATTCCAGGACAAGCCTGGAGGGTTGGCAACCGTAATTCTGTATCAGAGGAAAAAATCCAGGACATCCACCAATACTTTCCAAAATGTGGATTCCTCCTCATCACCCAAAATAAAATATTATATAGTTTACTGAGAAGATAAATGTTCTCCTGCACAATGGGTCCAATCTTGCAAACCTCATTCACATGAGTGATCTTTGATGTCAATGGGACTACTAGTGTGAGAAAGGATTACTCGTGTAATTAAAGCAGGGCCGCCCAAAGGATTCAGGGGGCCTGGGGTCTTCGGTGGCAGGGAGCCCCCGCCGCCGAATTGCTGCCAAAGACCCGGCACTTCGGTGGCGGGTCCCAGGGCAGAAGGACCCCCGCCTCAGGTCTTCAGGGCACTTCGGTGGCAGGTCCTGGAGCAGAAGGACCCCCCGCGGCTGAACTGCCGCCGAAGACCCGGAGCAGAAGAAGCTCCGGGGCCCCCAGAGCGAGCGAAGGACCCCGCTCCGGGGGCCCCCGAAAAACTCTCGGGGGGGGCCCCCTGTGGGGCCCGGGGCCTGAGGCAAATTGCCCCACTTGTCCCCCCCTTCTGGGCAGCCTTGAATTAAAGCTTGAAGAATTACACTCTGGGGCACTGGTATTAACTTTACCATTAGTCACCTACAAAATATGTTGTTAGGGCAGAAGTAACACAGAGCAGTGCCCTTTGCTTCCTGGACCCTTCTGGAATCAGATGTCAAAACCATAAATGCAAAGGCTAAAAAAAAGTAGAGTTAGATAACCTAGTGCTTAAACGCCAGCAGACCCTTGCGACCCTATCTGCACAAGCACTCTCACCGTTGCTAGCATTGGTCTAGCTGAACAGAGGGTACCAATGGTGGGAAACGGGACAAAACTCTAATGTCAACACCCTCAGATGCTGCTACTTCCTAGGGGACAGGAGAGTCCTCTTGATTTTCTTTTGCTAAATATCTATGCTTACCCATTGATTGGGTTAGTCTCAAATGCAAGGCCTCTAAATCCGGTAGGTTAGAAAGGGAGCAAACAGCTGCAGAGTGAACCTCCCTATACTATTTAACTTCAGTACTGACTTGGAGAGTCCATACTCCCTAAAATAAGAGGTCATTCAGTCTCCCTAGGCTCATTACCAGACCTCTCCACATCAGAGCCTGCCAGTTGTACTAAATGGTGCCAAATTATGTGTGGTGGTTTTCATGATATACTCTAGTGTCCACTAGGGACTGAACTGAGACCACTAAACCAATTCCATGTAGGAGTTAAGATTTAACCCATTTTTTAAACAACATTTACATATTTCATATATTTTTTTCTTCAAGAAAAAAGTCCTTAAGAGACAGAAGTAGAATAGTTTCTGTAACATAGGGTAATGTTAAATATGATAAATATAGTACATGCCTATGACTTGCTGTCAATTATAAAATTTATCCTATCTCTGATGAAACAAGTTTAATAAACTACTTAAGTGTTATGAGATATGCATTCTACCAGGATGAATGATGTATCTATCTGCAGTCTAATGTGTAGTTCTATCATTCTGAATATTAAATAGAAAAAAACTATGTTTAAATAATGTGAAGGGTCTGATTTAAAGCAACAGAAGCCAATAAATTCAAAGTTTATGCTGACAATCCAGCCTTAGTTTATACAAATTGTTTCAAAAATGTACAGTGGTATGAAATATACCATCTTTATATTTGAGTTTTCATCCCTACATTTGATTTCCTGAATTTTGTCTAAGTCTCTCTATGAGTGTCTTTAAATATAGTTTTAAAATTTAATTTATTAGTGTCCTTTTTTTTTTTTTTTTTTTTTTAAAGATAAACATGTCTTTTATGGAAAGTTTTAACATTTATATTGTTTGCCTGGAAGAACAGAATGGTTCCTCTGAAGTTGTTTTAGTCCCTCTGTTTTATACATAATCAGAAAGTTTTTGAAAATATGCATTAGTTACCTTATTAACTTTTTATTGTTTACAAGAAAGACCAGAATAGCTCCCTCAGAGCTTATCTGATCTCTCAAGTTACCGTGTAACTGGCTAGTTATTTAGGATGCTTATTAAAAATTGAAATAATTATAAACCATTTAAGGAGGGGTTTAATAAAATGAATAATGGCAAGGTGATGGCCTACAGAGTTCATGTTTCATGCTTTAAGTGGGTCGGGTTCTAATTACCTTGCCAAACATCTGTCACTTTATATGCCATCATATCTTAAATGAGAAGGGATACGGTTTTAAGAAACCAATCCTAATTACCCCGAAGTCAATGGTAGTTTTGCCACAGACTTCAGTGGAAATAGAATCAGTTCTAAACTGGGACAAATAGATGTGAAAGGGCTAATACCTATATACGAGGCTGCTTCAGACAATGCTGCCAAACAAGCAGCTGCAGCAGGCCCCTGGTGATGGAGGTCCTATTAATGATGTGATGTTCACAACTCATGCTCCAGTGGCAGCAATATGACGTATCAGCAAAATAATCAAATATGATTTTTGGATTGCATATGCATAGGCATCATGTCACAGAGACTATTCCTTGAATACTGCCTTCAGTTCTGGATTCCTCCAAACCAGAAAAGAAATTATAGGCATGGGATTCATGTAAATACCAAGAAAAGAAAAAGATGATGTAGTCTAGTAGGCAAAAGCACAGAACTAGGAGCCAAGAAATCCTGAATTCTAATTCTAGCTCAGACAGGAGTGACTTAGGGGAAGACACTTAAGCATTCTGTGTCTCAGTTGTCCCCAAGTAAAATGGAGATAATACTTACCTCAGAAGGGCTTTCTGATGATTAATTTGTTAATATTTTTACAGTGCAATGTAGATGTAAAGCACTGCATGTGTGCTAATGATTACTATTACCAGCCAACTGGATATTTTATAAACTCACAAAGTTTTGATTGGGTTTTAATTTTGGACAAAGGATCAGCTCTATTTCTATCTTATCATTTTGTCCACTCTGTAGCCTTTATACAGGGTGGGCACACATCCCTTTTTTGGGGGGGAGGAGGGAAGAGGGGAATGAACTTCAGCTAATAGAACCTTTAATGAGTTCATTCTAGGTGAATGTATTGAGTCTGCTTAAAATGTACTGACACAGAGCCAGAGCTGCAGCGATGTTAAAAAAAAAAAAAAAAAAAATGATGCTGGCAGGTTAAATCTCTCACATAATGTGTTCAAAGGAGCTTAATATTCCCCCCTAATTTAGTTATCCATCAAATGTGATTTCCAGTATGGAGATTCCTCTCCCTGACCTAAGATCAGAGAATGTGGAAATGAGAATACCTGTAGAAATGGCCCAACACTCTGTTTCATGTTCCTATCCAAAACATTTTATACCTAATTGATTGAACAAAACAGAGAATTTTAAATTCATACTCTCAGTGTTAACATATAACTGCAAGAGCTGGAAATCTACCAAAACGTTAGACAGAAAACTAGGCACCTTTGAAAACAAGTGTGCATGAAAGATTCTGGGCATTGGTTGGAAAGACTTTAGTACCAATGAAGAGATCTGAGAAATCACCAGCCAGCTGCTCATTTCCACCAGAATCAGAAGGAAGCACTGGACCTACTTGGGGCATCTACTCCAGATGCCAACACACAGACTTCCACATAAAGAAGCTGTCAGGTGGAAACCAACTGTGTAAGGAAACAATGGAGCCCAAGAGAAACCTTAAGTAGAACTCTTCACTGGGAGGGAAGAACAGTCAATCTCAACACCATAGAGCGGATGGAAGCAATAGCAACTGACAGAGAGGAATGGAAGAAACTAGTTTCCACCCCGTGCGCCAACACTAGTCTGGGGAGTATGTAAAAAAAAAAAAAAGGGTTTCCTGAAAACTTCAAATCTAAATTCTGTAGAAGACAGAATTCATAGGAAACTATGCAATATGTTGGACAGAACCATATGGAGGCAAATGTTTCTAGATCTAACTGATGATATTGATATTTTTTTTGTGTGTGTGACTTCAGGTTCTTCATCAAGAGCCTTATTCATTCCCAGTGAAGTCAGTAGAAAACTTGACACTGATTTCAATGGGGCTTGGATCAGGCACCAAATGAATTGTCATAGGAAATACCTGAAAAACAAATAAGAGAAAGTCTTAACCACACAAGATTATAGCACAAAGTATAATTCATACAGAAGTCAGAAAAGTCTTTCTCTGATGGCAGACTTGACTTGCTTAGCTCTGGTCTGCCAGTTATATTTCAAAGGTCTAAAAGTGATATTGAATTAATGAATCATTCAGTTCACATAATGCTAATACTCTGATATCTAGTTGTGATATCAAAAGACCGCCATCAGAAAGATAAACAATTAATTAAAATTACTTGTAGCACAGTAAACTCTCTTTTGGATCATGGATACACAATTTAATGCTAATGCTTTGCCAGGAAATTGGATTTTTTTTTTTTTAACAATGCACCAAGTAAGTGTTGTGATCAGTGGAAGTCTGCTCTCCTATGTTTAGTGGCCATTCTCTTGGAGAATGTGAGGGTCTAGCCATTTATTTCTGCTTACATTCTTAGGCAGACATTTTTTCTGTTAGAATTAACATGTTCAAGTATAACATCATATTAATGTAACATTAAGACTTACAAAACACAAAAAATAAGCAAATTAAGGATCCAGAGCAGTGTTAACTTGGCTGTGAGGCACAGCCTGTATATTTTATGGTATACATTTCAGGACATCAAAGGCCTACTGTGTGTGTGTGCAAGGAATGCAGGATGTACAAGGAAGATTTGCAGTGTACCAGGAATGCAATATAGGAATGAAAGAGCAAGGAATTCAGGAGTGTATCCAAACAGTATTAAGCTAGATAATTAAATAGTAATAGAAAATACTATTTTGACTTTTCGGTTTGCAATCACAAATTGATCATGTCCCTGGGGTTATCACAGTTTTTTTTGAGAATATGCTGGGTGTGTTTCAACAGACATTTACAATCTTAGGTAATTTTTTTTTTTCCCCAAAAGTAACTTGATAGCAGTAGCTCCTGGCCTACTAGGCTGGAACAATGTGAAGTGATATCACCAAGTGGATACGGTTTTATTAGATTCTAACAGCCTTAGCACTGAGAATATTAAACATATATAGTTTTTTTTATAAAATGTAGTCCCTGCTTCTCTGCCCCCAACCCACAAAAACAACTCCTCAGAGGACCATGGCTATTGCCAAGTTCCAAACTTCAGCCATTCTTTTGCAGTAGCTTAGAACTTTTTTTTAGTGGGAAAAGTATTTTTTCTCTCTCTCATAGTAACACAAAAATGGCTGAATGGATTTGCTCAAACTGGACCAGGAAACATCACTTGTGGGCCAAAGTCCAAGCATAGTAAACTTCCACTCAATCAATTCAGGATGTCTTGTGTCTGCATTTAGAATCTTCTTAGCATGAAGCATCAAAGACCTAAGTGACAGATTTTTAAAGTGGCAGTACACCGTATACTACAATCCCTACTGAAAACACATATTTATAAAAAACAATGGAAGTCTCAAAATATTTTTCATGATTGCCAAGTTTGTGAAGATACATGTGTGACATTTAATGTAAATATTAACAATAATTTGCATATAACCATAAACTGCAGCTAGTTGTATCCTTTTGAGTGTGGGAACACTGAAAGAGCAATAATCCAAGCCCATTAAAGTCAATAGGTGTCTTTCTATTCCCTTCAGTGGGCCTTGAATGAGGGCCTGAATGTTATTTTTCATGAGTATTGATTTGTGAATGAATGAATGTAACAACATTCTAAATGCACCCACTGTGAAGTATATTATTCTGTCGGATAGATAGTGAGTATCTATACAAGGGAAGAATTAAGGTTGTTTTTTGGAATACACATTATGATATTTTACACCTGAACAGTTAAGAAATTATATGAACAATAATTGTATTTGAATATTTAGTTATTCTGTTCAATACTGATTTCCATACTCTTAATCTTTTTCTTTTAAATGTAAAGTTCCTTAGTAAACATATACAGAGGCAAGCGTAACTCAAATTTAATTATTTTGTAAGCTATCATAATGGTTTGCAATAAAAGAAACAAATGATAGAGGAAGAGACTTCTTATTTTCTCCCTTTTCAGCTTCAATATATGACTCTGTTTGCAAATTGATCTAAGTATGAATGTTTTATTCTAGTGTGAAATAAATTTAATACTAACATTTATATGACCAAGTCCTGAAGTGGCCCCCAAAGTTGCAGTGAAAAGAATAGATGAAGAAAATAAACATGTAAAGTACAACAGTAGAAATAAAAAATTACAACAAGAGAAGAAAGGAAGAGTGTAAAAAAAATCCCCTCTTTTTCCCCAGATCCTAGGTAAATTTTTACAACAGTTTTATAATGGCTACAAAACCGATCATGAAATCATAAAATCCTTTGTGATACAAGTGATATGATCTACTCATTGTTCCTTTTTCCTCTTTCAAGGTATTCAATGAATCCTTGACAAAGTTCTAAGAATTTCAAGGAGTAGTACCTGATTTTCTACTGTTTGGGACCTTATATAATCATTTGCAGGTGTGAGGATGAGTGTAAAACACTACTATTCTGATCTGGTAACATTCTATATTCATTTCTATAAATGCAGGGACCATGAGAGGCCATCTAGTCCAGCTCCCTGTGCTGTGCGTGTGCTGAGGCAGGACTAAGTGCACGTAGGCCATCCCTGACAGGTGTTTGTTTCACCTGTTCTTAAAAACCTCCAATGATGATGTAACAGAGGGTCCCCTTGGTCCAACTGGCAGATTACACAGGGGGTATACAGGACTTTACAGGGCTTGCCTGGGTCAGACGTATGCATAAGAGTTCACCAAAGGGTGGTTTATGTGATCTCTACTGAGAGCCATTAGCCCACAGGTCCTCATAATCACTGTGCAATCAATGTACAAATAACATTTAAGGCATTCAGGATCCATACTGAAAATTATGTACTTACGGTCTTGGAATGAAGGCCGTTCACTAGGAGGTGACATATCTATGTGCTTGTGTTGTCCATGGCCTGTGGCATTGGGGAGCTGAGCGCGACAGGCACAGACAAGAATTCCTCTGGTGATAGTGAGGTGCCTCACAGCCTTGGGTACTCCCGGGATGCATCATAGATGGGTTTTCCACAACCCTTGGAGATCTATTTCAATGCTTAACTATCCTTACAGTTAGGAAGTTTTTCCTAATATCTAACCTAAATCTCCCTTGCTGCAGATTAAGCCCATTACTTCTTGTCCTACCTTCAGTGGATATGGAGAACAATTGATCATTGTCCTAATTATAACAGTCCTTAACATGACATGCCTAGACTAAGGGCTCTATAGCAGCACAGCTACAGTGCGATAGGTATGCTGCGGTAGCACCATAGTGTAGATTTCCTACAGTGACAGAAGGATTTTTTCCCCCCACACTCCTGAGTGCTGTATCTATGTTGACCTAACTTAAAGTGTAGATCAGGCATGAGACCATGATTATCACCTTGTCGATACCATAACCTCATGTTAAAAAGAAAACATTGCAGGACCCCTTTTCATAGTTTTGTAACTCCTCTCACATAAAGGCATAAAGAAAGGAGAGTCGTAACCCCAGGCTGAGAACCTACTCTAGTCTCTTCCTTTCCCATAGTAAAAATAATCCTTTTTGTTCTGAAGTTTTGATAGCAAAACTATAAAATTCCTAAGAAGTTTGAGATCCCACCATTGTAAATACGAGATCACACAATAATGCGCCTATTGGATAGTCCTTTGTAAAATGACCTGTTTGTTAGGTACCAAAGATCTACAACTATACAGGAGGTTGGGAAGAAAAAAGTTTAATTGCTGCATCTTCCTTTTCTCTTCAAACAAAACCATTCCCCTCTCCTTGAACAGAACCTAAGTAGTTAATATACCATATGGTGTTTTGCGTTCCCATTCTTCTAAATTTATAGCTCAAAACTGAGTATTATATTTAACAAATTCCATAACTTTTCCACCAATACCTATAGTTTTTTGTACATTCGACTGGTAGAGCCAGTCATCCCAGTTGAATTCCTTATCAAATCTGAGTGAAATAAAAAAATTAGAGATTATTTTAATTAGTTTTGAGAGATTGTCTGTAGAGTACTGTGGATAAAGCCAATGTGGTCCTTTTCTTTGAGAAAAGGCCTAGTAGTTTTCAAATTGGCCACTAATAACATTGCAAAAATCTTAATCTGTAATAGGCACGTCCCTTGGTCTGTTTTTCCTTCTTTTGCAATCATTTGTGTGTGAGTATTTGTGACTGCAAAATGCATCTAGTAATAGGTGAGAACTAGTAGTGGGCTTAAATACATTGGCTAACAGTGGGTCAACTTTGGAGGTGATAACTTTATAGAGGTTTATGGAAAAATCAATCAGGAGTTTAATTAGTCTTCAGTAGTTTAATGGCACCAGTGATTTCTTGGCTTTCATATGAAGTATCCAGTTCCTCTTTCTTTCTGTCTTTCTTTCTTTCCTCCAGTTTATATAGTTGTGCAAAATGGTATAGAAGCTAACTTATATCTGTAGAATTGGTAGAATTCCCTTTACTTAAGTTTCTTTGTTGAGCTATTTTGGAAGGATCTTTTCCTGTTCCCTCGCAGATGCAAAGTCAGGATGTTTCCCTTCAAGAAAAGGTTTGTGTTTCAATGAAAACATAAAATGTCGTGATTATACTGCCATAATGGAACAACTCGGTAAAACTTAACCTCATGTATATAATGCAACTTTATATTGTTTAACTCATTGGAACAACAAAAAGCTTTCCATGATTATAGTTGTATACACATCGTGACCAGAAAGGAAGATGCTTTACTCGCCCAATGGCAATTCACTGCTGCTTCAGGAACTTAACTCCTATAAGATTGTAATTAGAACCAGTGAACACTTAAGCCTCAGTTCAGTAAAGCCCATAAGCAGTTATTTAACTTTTTAATGTGTCATCCCAGTCACCTTTCTGAGATCTTACAATTGGCAATACAGCAGAAGCAAATATGTGTTCTTCTCTTGTCCTTGTGGACTAGATAAACAAGTCCAAACAAGTAATTTTATATAAAAGGTAGACTGGGGGCTGCAAAATATTTTGCTGCTAGTTATAGACCGCATAATATGAAACAATTACTAATCAATGGCTCTTGTGTACAATACTGTATGACACTGATGTCACTCACATCCTGAATACAGTAAATAAACTATATAAACGATAGAAAAGAAAACTACAATGGTATAATAAGAAAAAGAAAAAGAAAAAAAAAAGGGTGGTAAGATAACTGTCATTGCCAGAAAAAAAACAGTTCACTTGACTCTCATTCTCTTTTGCAGATTTTTGTTGTTGTTGAAAGGAGAAACAAAGCCTCTTTTTGCCAACAAGTGAAGGGGACATGGAAACCCCTTGCTTTCTTTTCTCTGGCACCAGGGATTCACAAAGAGAAGAACCCCTTTTGGACATGCCCTGAATTTATATTTAAGGCCACTCAACATGACAAGAAATAAAATCAAGTCCACCAAAAACAAAGGACAATTTGGAATTGGCTTGTACTGATCTCCCTACCATTATCTTGCCTCATTTCCTTAAAATCTTTCATTTTGTGTTACCTGCACCCAAGAGTGTTAACTCCACTTCTGCAAATCTATGGACTGTGTTCATCCACCCTGTCACAGTATCCCAGGGCTGTTCCTGCAACTCTCTATATAGTTAAGTTCAGCGAAAAGCCCTGGTACTGGGACTTCATACAAACCTGACTTGTGTGCTGGTTTACAACTGATTTACCCTATTGTATGGACTTCTACTATTATTTAAGACTTACTACTACACTGACGGTGCATCCAGTTAAATCAGTTTGCCATTTGGACATGAAGAAAAATTGAGTTCCCAGAACTGTTAGCTGTGCAATCACCAAGCAGCAAGACCACTATGACCACAGTCTGAGGTCTCATGGATAAATCAGTGTTGGGAAGGCTGATCAAGGCTATGATAGTAAAAGAAACTGTCCTACTGTTCTTTTCATAAACTGTTCTTTTCATAAACTGGGGTTTTTGGCTGTATTGATGATCCCTTCACACTGGTTTCCATTCCTCCCAAATAAACTTCACTCCCTTGTTCTTGTAACTGGGTGTTCTTACTGTATTTGTTCTATGGGTACGTCTACACTTACCTCCGGGTCCGGCGGCAGGCAATCGATGTTCTGGGATCGATTTATCGCGTCTGGTCTAGACGCGATAAATCGATCCCGGAAGTGCTTGCCGTCGACGCCGGTACTCCAGCTCGGCGAGAGGAGTACGCGGCATCGACGGGGGAGCCTCCCTGCCGCGTCTGGACCCGCGGTAAGTTCGGACTAAGGTACTTCGAATTCAGCTACGTTATTAACATAGCTGAATTTGCGTACCTTAGTCCGAAGTGGGGGGTTAGTGTGGACCAGGCCTAAGTCACTAATTGTACAAGTTATACTGTGTACTGAAAGGGTTCTGAGACCAAGTGGCACCCAAAACATACATGACCTCATGAAACCTGGAGGCACCCTGCAGAAAAGCCAATGAATAGATGACACTGTTGCCTGTGAACAGATGATGCCACAGACAAGGTCAGTACTATTCCAACGGAAAGACCTGATCACTCCTTATACACAAGTCAGGTGTCATCTAGTGGAACAGAGATTACACTGTAAACTGAAGAGTGCATGCATGCATGCATGCACACAAGAGGCTTAGCAAAATAGATACAAGATATTATTGCTGGATATAGATATTACATACATAGATATCATATATATACACACACTTTTTAAATTCAAAATCCTCATTAAGCACACTGTATTTTACCTTTTATTTATCCTAACTTCTTTATGGAGGCAACATATTGAAAATGTGGATGTTGAAAAATTCCATGGGTATAAGAGTCAGGGAGCACGCGTCTGACATGAACCTTTGTGAGTGAAGTTAACGATAATAAAATGTGTATTTCTTTGGTTACTAGAAGAAGAGAACAGTAATTTTTACAACCAGCATCTCTCTGCTTAGAATGTGTGTAATCTCTATAAAGGGACTTTTCATTCAGAGGAACTTTTAAAAGAGAATTTGTAGAGTCGGTATTATCTAACGGAAAAAGAAATCCATTAAAGTGATGCAAAGGAAAAGCAAATCATGTTCTCTCAATATCTAGACCAGTTAGGATGCCAGTTATTGATTTAGTCTGGGGTACAGGAATACTAAATCTTCCTCTGTATTCATGGCACAATATATATTTTGCAACTCCTCTTATGATGATTTAGTTTCTATATATTTTTTAAATCACCCCATTAAAAATGTAAGAATTCTTCTGTCGACCTAGCTTTGTCTATAGTGTGGGTTAGCGTGACCTAAGTATGTCACACAAGATGTGAAATTTTTCACAGCCCTGTGTGACATAGATAGCTTGACCTAAGTTTTAGGTATAGACCAGGTTAATTGGCTTCTCGGATAGAACCAGCTAGTTTGCTGATCAGGTTGTTTCTTATCTTTATTTTCTGTGAGGTGTTGTATGATGTTCCTTGAAAGTCATGGTACAGTCCAGTGTAACACCTAGATACACAGGTATTAAGCCACAGTCCATCCTATGTCCATTCAGGAAGATGGTAAGCTGTTTACTGACCTTTATGTGGTATAAATGTAAGCAGGGGTATAATGCAATTATGTTCCTGTCATATACCCTGTAAGTACCCTGCTTTAGCAGGGAAAAACAAAGCTGCAACTAGCAAGCCATATCTCTCAGACCTTGGCCAGCATGGACTCTCAAACAATCACAGGGATTCAACGCTGATTAATGCACATTAGATTCCCATAATGACACCTGAACAAAGTGAAAGGGATCAAAACATTCCAACATGCTTTCCAGAGATATTGGGCAAAGTCTTGCTCATGTGAATAATTCCATTGTGACTTCATTACATAGTAAAGAGGGCAGAGTTTGGTTCATCTCTCCAGGCCAAGTCTTTGTCAATCTAGTTGGTATCTAAGCAATATTAACAACAATGTTTTACTTTGCCCTTTTCTCTAGCTTCTGTTTATAGAATCATAGGACTGGTGAGAGGTCATCTATTCCAGTCCCCTGCACTCATGGCAGGACTAAGTATTATCTAAACTAGTGGTTCTCAAACTTTTTTTTTTTGCAGACCACTTGAAAATTGCCGAGGGTCTCGGTGGACCACTTATTTCCAAATGTTGCTTGTACCATTAGCTAACTATTGTAAAGCGCTTTGGATAAAAGCACTATATAAAAAAAAACCCTTAATTATAATTAACATTTGTTGTTCTACAAATAAAAGCACACAACTCATATTTTAATATCAGTAGTCTTACCTTTCTAATGTGATGAATGTGCCCTCTCTCCCCCGCCGTGGCAGCCCCGGAGCTGGGGCTGGGAAGGAGGGGGGGTCTCTCCCCTGCTGCGGCAGCCCCCGAGCTGGGGCTGGGAAGGAGGGGTGTCTCTCCCTGGCAGTCGCAGTCCTGGAGCTGGGGAAAGTCACCTCTTTCTCTAGCCACTGCAGCCCGGCATGTCCCAATTCCCCCCACCTCCTCTTCTCACCCCACTGCCCCCTCCCACCTATTCCCCCCAAGGCCACCACCTCACCTTACATGTGTGTCTTCTCCAGAGTCCAGGCATCTAATTAGTGGAGCCACGCCTGTGCAGCTCCACTAATTAGGTGGGTGGTCCTTCATTTTCTTGTGTGCGGCCGCCCAGACGTGCACCTTAGAGGGAACTATCTGTGGACCACTTGAATGGAGCTCGCAGACCACTGGTGTTCTGCGGACCACAGTTTGAGAACCTCTGAAAACCATCCCTGGCAGGTGTTTGTCTAACCTGATCTTAAAAATCTCCAGTGATGGAGATTCCACAACTTCCCTATGCAATTTATTCCAGTGCTTAACCACCTGACAATTAGGAAGTTTTTCCTTATGCCCAACCTCAACCTCCTTTGCTGCAATTCAAGCCCATTGCTTCTTGTCCTATCCTCAGGGGTTAAGAAGAACAATTCTTCTCCCGCCTCCTGGTAACAACCTTTTATGTACTTACCGTATTACTAATACAAAGATAATTTTCAATATCAATTTATTTTTCATTATTTGTATTGTTGACTTCTGTCTGTCTCTCAGCTTGGGCAATGAGACCAAACTAGTCCTTTTCACTTTTGTTTATAGAATGCTTCTAGTCAATTTCCAGTATTGCCAACACCAAGTGTTCAAAAATCATGAGTCAGGCCTCTAAAAATTGGCTTAAAATCAGGAAATTAAAAAAAATCTAGTTCTTTTTATTTGCCTTCTCATTTCTGACCCTTTAGGGTTCATTTGGATCACATTTTCAAACTTTTCTTTGCAGCCCTAAGGACTAGCACCGGTTTTTTGTTTTTGTTTTTTTTAAGAACGAGCTGAGATTCTCATGTAATCAAGGGACTTCAAGAGCTGGGGCTTTAGGAGAATACCAAGTATTAAGAGACTTGCATAAAATCATGAGAGTAGCCCAACAGTTTGGGCATTCACTTGAGAGGAAGCAGATCCCTATTCAAACCCCTTCTTCTCATCAGGCACAGGGGGAACTTGAACTAGGGTCTTCCATGTCTCAGGTGAGCACTCTAACCCAGAGGTGGGCAAACTATGGCCTGCGGGCCACATCCAGCCCACGGGATCCTCCTGCCCAGCCCCTGAGCTCCTGCCCGAGGAGGCTAGCCCCCAGCCCCTCCCCCGCTGTTTCCCCTCACCCGCAGCCTCAGCTCACTCCGGCGTTGGCGCAATGCTCTGGGCGGCGGGGCTGGGAGCTCTTGGTGCAGGGCAGCTGCAGAGCCCAGCCTGACCCGGTGCTCTGTGCTGCGCGGTGGCATGGCTGGCTCCAGCCAGGCGGCATGGCTGTAGCACCACCAGCCACTGGGTGCTCCAGGCAGCGTGGTAAGGGAGCAGGGGGAGTTGGATAGAGGGCAGGGGAGTTCGGGGTGGTGGTCAGGGGGCAGGGGTGTGGATAGGGGTCGAGGCAGTCAGAGGGCAGGGAACAGGGGGTTGAATGGGGGCAGGAGTCCCAGGGGGCAGTCAGGAAGGAGAGGGGGGATTGGATGGGGCAGTGGGGGGCAGTCAGGGGCAGGAGTTCCGGGTGCGGTCAGAGGACAGGGAATGGGCGGGTTGGATGGGGCAGGAGTCGGGGGGGGCGTCATCAGGGGGCGAGAAGCAGAAGGGTTCGGATAGCGGGTGGGGCCGGGCCATGCCTGGCTGTTTGGGAAGGCACAGCCTTCCCCAACCGGCCCTCCATACAATTTTGGAAACCCGATGCGGCCCTCAGGCCAAAAAGTTTGCCCGCCCCTGCTCTAACTACTGGGATAAAAGTTATGAAGGCAGTCCTCCTTTCCTCCCCACCCCAGATGTTTTGTGTAGAGCTAAGCGGCCTTTGAGCACATCTTCCACATTGGGCCCTGCAGATGAATTAGGCAGAGGAGCACCTATCTTCCCTCTTCTCCCCGTAGTTTATGAATCTCACCAGGGCTTAGGCATCCATATGCCAAGAGTGAGACAGCAGTGTGTATTCTCAGAGCAGAAATTTAGGTGCTCTGGGAACTTTTACACCAAAAATTTAGAGTGAGTTTAGGCACCTACAGGGTCAGGTGGCAGCTGAGTGGGGTTTTTGGGAATGCCAGTGACACCTGTATCGGTACCTGAGGAGTCTAAGTCCCTTTGTGAATCTAACCCTATATTTCTTTTTGTTGCTCTTGGACTTTGTGGGCCTTGGAAGGGTGTAACGATGCTGCCTTTGGTGGGACACTTCTGAGAGTGTCAATTCAGGACAAATTGCTTAGAGCAGCGTGATTACAGCCCAAGGCTGGGGTTCCTTTGCACACCAAGGCAAACCAAACCAGCCAGACAGAGAGGACTTTGGTTTTACCCCATTGGCTAACCATAAGTCATACAAGCAATTCCTTTAGACACTCCAGTACCCAGTATCACCACCAATGCCACTCGTTATGGTTATGAAAACCAATATCCCAGTAAAAGAAAAAAGGTTCTCCCAATCCCAAAGGACCAAGCCCCAGACTCAGGTCAATATACAAGTTAGATCTTACCCACAAATCATGCTGTTGCCAATCAATCATTTAGAATCTAAAATCTAAAGGTATATTCATAAAAAAAAAGAAATATAAATGAGAGCTAGAATTTGTTAAATGGAATCAATTACATACAGTAATGGCAAAGTTCTTGGTTCAGGCTTGTAGTAGCGATGGAATAAACTGCAGACACAAATCAAGTATCTGGAGTACATCCACAGCTGGGATGGGTCATTCAGTCCTTTGTTCAGAGTTTCAGTTTGTAGCAAGGTTCCTCCAGCGGCAAGAAGCAGGATTGAAGACAAGATCAAGGAGATGCAGCAGCCTTTTGTAGGCTCTCTCTTATGGGTGGAAACCCCTTGGTTCTCCTGGGAAAGATCACAGCAAGATGGAGTTTGGAGTCACATGGGCAAGTCACATGTCCATGCATGACTCAGTTCTTTACAGGCCGACACCATTGTTTACATGTTAGTTTGAACGTTCCCAGGAAATCTCAGATGTGGATTGGTGTCTCCCAAAGTCCATTGTCAGATAAGTGTTTCTTGACTGGGCACTTCCTGAGAATAGTCCCTTCTCAAGAAGCTGACCAAATGTTTCACTGAGGCTACTGAGAATCAAAACAGATTAAGATACAAGTACATACCCAATATTCATAACTTCTACTATAAAAATGATACACACATACAGCTAGCATAATCATAATCAGCAAATCATATCCTTTCCATAGACACCTTACACGACAACCTTTGTACAATATATGCTGCAAATATATAACAGTGGTTGCAACAATGATCTATACGATCATAGATTATGTCAGTAATGACACAAAGGGGTGGAACTGTTATGTGATCTAGCTGGAGGCCTATGTCATCTCAGCCTGGAAGGTGTTGGAGGCTGGGGAGAGCAGCCAAAGACCAAGAGGGAAATGTAGGCTGTGACATGCTATAAAGGGTGTGCTTGGGAAGGCACATGGCCATGCTCGACTTTTGTCTATCTTATATTGTGCTCATCACTGTGCTAATTTTCAGAGCACCCATAACGAACTTGAGAATGGATTTGACTAAACTCAAGCCAACTTTGGGGACGTTAGTGTTAAAAAGAATCTTGACTGTGGGGAGAAAGTTTTTAATTCCTGAATTAATCCTGGAACAATCTTTATTGTTTACTTCATCTCTAGCAGACTCACTGTAACGCTGTTTATCTGAAAATATAGGTGTTTACATCATAGGTGTATATTTTAACACATTCCATATTTAAAGGAAGAGGTTTTGTACAGAAAATGTGTGCCTAAAAACTTGAATCAACAATCAAACTCCCACTTTTTGTTACTCTAAACTCAACCACAGTAGGACAGGAAAGTTCAAAGTTTCAACTTCACATTGCTGCCAAAATACATGAGTCCCATCTTTTTGGATTGAGGCAGTTAAATCCCACTGTGATGATGGAGTTCAGGCTGCAAGAAAAGTTCAAGATGGGCTGACTCTGCAGTACCACCCTAGAATGCAATGTGCAGTATCTATTTTGTATTCCCCAAAGCTGGGAATTTATAGCAAACACTGCTTTTGGGAACAGTGTTAGCAGCTGAAAAACTGCAGTATAAAGTAGCCTCTTAGTAACTCTTAGCTAATACCACAATGCAAGCAGAAAATAAAGTAGTATTTTGCTTGCTCGTCTGAAGTGGTTTTAGAATGGTCAGATTTAAAATAGAGTAAATAGCAATATTGTTAAATCTCATGGTTAACTGTTTAAAACAAAACACAAAAACTAGGAGCAGAAAAACTGTATTTGTTTTGTTTTTAAGCAATAGAATACCTGTAAAATTTATTATGCATATTATCTTAAATAAACAATCTACCTGTAAACTAGAGAAAATGTTTTAAATTGTTGTAATTTTTTTGTCTAAATAGGCATGTGCCCCCATGAAAACTAGTGTATCTAATTGTTAAAACAAAGGACTGAGAATCATAAATCTTGTGATCTCTAGTCCCAGCTCAGACTGGGGGCCTGGTCTAAAGCCCATTGAATCAACACCTGAATCAGGCTATTGTTGTCAAGTATCAGGGGGTAGCCGTGTTAGTCTGTAAATCTGTTAGTCTTTAAGGTGCCACCAGGCTATTGTTGTGTGACCTTTAGTAATCACTTAACCTTGCTATGTGTCAGTTTCATCAAGTAAAAAGGGGATAGTTGTACTTGCCCACTATTGCAAAGGGCTTGAGATTTCATCTTGAAGGTGCTATCTATTTTCAAATGTAAAGCCTTGTTTAATTCCACACCATTGTCAGAACCAGAGCCAGATTGAGCCTCCTAGGCACACCACAACATAGGCACCTGCACTGCGACTCTACCACATGGCCCCACTTCTGCTGTGTCTCCTCCACATGTCTAGTGGTAGTAGCAGGGCCTCCCCCTTACCTCCCAGAGAGGCTGGGATAGTGACACAGGTCACTCCTGCTCTCCCCCAAAGAGCAAAAGCAGGGTCCCTCTAGAGAGGAAAAAATGGCAGCAGCCAGGGCTCTAGTATTCACCCCAGCAGCTGTGGTGAATCTACTTGGATGAGTGGGCCAGGCTGTGGCACTGTCCTCCGACCACAGACAAAGTCCTCTGTTGGGGCAGTGTTTGCTAGAATCCACACAACTGAGATAACAGCCTATGATGATGTAAGGGGCAGTTCAGCCCCCTCAGCTATTGTTTCAGGCTGCCTGAAGATACAGATGGATGTCATGGCATTGGTTATGCTCGTCTCTTGTTTTCAAGTTTTAATTCTCAACTATGAGGGCTAGAACCTTTTTTTTTTAAGTTGAAATTCTAACATAATTATTATTCCAAGTGATTCCAAGAGACAGAGCTCTAGGCATGGGCCTGTAGTACCTATTTCTAAATCTGTCCCTTGCCAAAACTAATATCACATCTGCTGGCACTAATAGGATTTGAGAGCACACAGCACCTCACAAGATCAGGACTGTTGAATTGGAGGTAAGGATGTACTGGCTATGTCCAACCATACTGAGAAAGCCCATTTGCTGGATGGATTACATAAACCATTCATAATGGCACTAAACTGAGGTCAGACTATGGTTCTTAGTCTAAAAATGTGTTACTAAAAAACAATAAAAACAATTTTTTATTTCCTTTAAATATGTTCTGAACTGATAAAATGAGCCAGATACACCAAACCTGAAACCCAAAAAAGAATTCATCTTGACTGGGGCAGAAAAAGACATCACTAATTACTCACCTGCAAGGTTTCCGATGCAGAAGGTCCTACTTGTAGAGACTGCTGAGGGAAGTACTGAAACAATGCATCTTCTTGCCCAACCTGATTCCTAGCCTGGTTCCTTACAGCTGCTTTTCTTCATCACCAGCTCTCCTCTTGATGAGAGTATTGCTACTTGAGCACTCACCAAGTTTTGCAGCAGGGCATGCCAGTGTAAATCCTGAATCACAACAATGCTTGTAAAGCTGATCTTTAATATATGGGATGAATGTACAGCAGGGTTCTTGTGTGTATTTGTGTATCATGTGGTGTATGCACAGAATGGGCTGGTAAGGGTGAAGGATGTGTGGGTGTGTGTTGCCAGCTACCATCCCTCAGGCTAAGAAGAGCCTCATATGTGTCCTCTAGTGAATGCATGAAGTCCTAGACTCTGCTGTCCCTTCCAGTTGCCACTCCTAGGGTTATGAAGGACATCATCTCTTGTGCATTCAGCCTGGGTGGCCGTGTCCTCTTCATACCCTTTCAGAGCTCTAATGCAGATCTCCATCCTTTTATTTTTCAAATAACCCCTCTATAACCAGGTGACTTTCCTAGTTACTCTATGAAACAGTCTATGCAACACATGTAGGGTCAACATTCACCCCCTTCCCTGGGATTCAACTTTGTTAAGAAACATAAAATCCAGTCCCAAGGCATAGCTATTCAGCCCATCTCCTAAATTCATGATCTGCTTCCTTCTTTTAATTACTTCCAGCTGGAGATCCCTCCCTCCAGGCCTGATATTGCTGGCAGGTAGTGTTGGGTGGGGCCAGTTTCACCCCCATATCCAAGACAGATTATTAACCTCCTCCTTCCCTGGTGCAATGTGGGTTTGTTTATTTCCTCTCCCTCTCATTTATTCCACTGCATAAAGAGACGTGTCCTAAGGGCTGCAGTTTCTGAGTGATGTGACTATATCTGAATTTAAGATTTGGCTTACACTTAAAAGTTATATTACAGACCTACATCAGTCATGGGAGTGAAGACACACCCTGACCTAGTTATGCTGACCAAACCTCCAGTGTAGACACAGCTATGTCAATAAAAGTGTGCTTCTGCCAATGTACCTTACATTGTGCAGCGAGGTGGTGTTCCTCCACTGACAGAAAAACTCCATCTGTTGTTGTAGGCTGTGTCTACACTAATGGGCTATGCCTGCACAAGGTCTGTAGTGTAGATATAATCTAAGATTTCATTTTAAAAGACAAAATTGCCAGCCTTTGTGGTTAGGAAGAAAAACTTGAAAATGTAATTTCCAGTGCAATGATGTCTGCTTGAGTCTTCAGTCAGCCTGAAACAACAGCTCTAGTTACCTCAATGGTCTTTTAACACCAATTCCCACAGCTTTGGGAAGCCCCACCCAAAGCCGCACCTGAGGTCTGTGGGTGGCAGGAGAAGAAAACAGTAGAATCCACCTGGGTAGCTATACCCTCGTGCTTTGCTAAGTGCTGAGGGCCTCTTGATGTCACTTGTGCCTGTCCAGGGGGCAGGGAAGATTCCTGTTGCTCCTCTTTCTTCACAGGAAGGAGTGAGTACCTGTCACTGACATTCTAAGTGAGGGTGAATCCAAGGCATGGGGTGGGACCAGATGTGCCTAAGGCACTGAATTGTCTCAATCCAGCAATGATTTTATTAGAATCATAGAATTGAAAATGCAGGGCTAGAAATGCTGAGGGACGACGAAGTTCTGTAACATTTTGACTTTATTATACTTTTGACAGACCACATAATCGTGGTACTTATTTACTGCCATAACCAAAGGACTTGAAAAATAACTCCTATTACACAGAATTCGAAGAAGGGCTTTAAAATTATTTAGCTTTAAAAAACTGACTGGTGGGGCGTGTATCTTGAATTCAGCATTTAAACAAGACATTTTCATGTAAGTGAATTTCCAAGGGTATACTGTATATTTGAGATCTGTATAAATTGGTAATTGTAAAATGTTTTAGGACTTTCCAGTTGTTAGCAACAGTCTGGACAATCTTGGTTTCTGTTGTTTACTGATGTTAAGGTGTTACTTCCCTTTGGTGTTGGATTGCTTTGCACAAAACTGTTGATTGTAGGGAGGAGGGAAGGGGAGTTGGCAAAAAGTAAACCTTTAAAACATAAAACTTGTTTGCAGAATAGCACTTTTAATTTAAAAGAAAATTAGTGTTATAATTCTGTGAATTTTCTTTTTGAATTAGTGATATTGGAGGCTGCCAATAGGTGGCATCCTGTTTTGTTTCTTTGACGATTGTGCTTAAGAAAGTACTCTTGCTAACCAGCAAAAGCACTTTTATGTTGGTATAACTTTGTCTACACCTAGTGCTTTTGCCAGTATTGAAATGAAATAAGAACACACCCCAAATGACATTACTATACCATCAAATGTTTATAGTAAAACCTGATCTAAGTTAAATGATGCTTCATTTGAAATAGATGCACATTAAAATGAACTATTTGGGCTTGAATAAGAATCTTGTATATACTGATGTTCTTCTCATGCTGCTGCTGGCTGCAAATATAGGCGCTCTGAGATGACGATTTGGAAAGATGGGCTAGACTCAGGCTAATCAAGATACCGGCCCTTGTACCAGAACTGAGACTCTTGCATGGGAGGCTCTAAGGATTATCAAAGGAACTTGATGGATCAGCACAGTTTATCAAGGGGCTGGAAAACAAATATAAAAATGTTGGGCTACAGGCTGATAAAGACCTGTCAATTCCCCCCCCCCCCCCCTTTGGGATAAGGAAGACTAAAAATGATCAAGAAAAACACTCATTTCAAGTCTGATCCAAAAGTGCTTCCCCAGAGAAAACCATCATTGGGAGGAGGGATAGCTCAGTGGTTTGAGCATTGGCCTGCTAAACCCAGGGTTGTGAGTTCAATCCTTGAGGGGGCCACTTGGGGATCTGGGGCAAAATCAGTACTTGGTCCTGCTGGTGAAGGCAGGGGGCTGGACTTGATGACCTTTCAAGGTCCCTTCCAGTTCTAGGAGATGGGATATCTCCATTAATTCTAATGAAAGAGAATGGAATTTCCCCCTGAACTAAAGCTTGCAGCAGCAGCAGCCCCTTGGAAGTCCCCAACCCCCCTTTCTGGGAGATGAAGGATTTTACTTGTATGTTGTGCGGCAACACATTCAGGGCCCCACATTTTCAGCGGTGTGTGGGAGTGCAGAGTGGGGGGACGGAGGAGGACGCACAAGTCCACCTGCAGTGGAGAAGCAAAGGGAGGAAATGTGTATGCGAAGAGCTGGGCAGATACCCGTTTACATGGCTGCATTTACACGCCTTGTGCAATCATGGCTGAACTCCTGCATTCATGATTTTTGTGCAAAACGCCGGTACCCACGTGGTATTCCCCTCCCACCGCGGCGTCGCGGGGCCGGAGGGGGCAGACACGGGCGGGGGGAGGTTTATGGAAACGAGCGGTCACCCATTGACTTCAATGGTGGCTGAGCGCCTCACGCCGAAGCCAAGCCAAGCCCCCTGTCTCCTTCCCTCCGTATCCAGCGGCCCTCAGCGCGCCAAGACCAACTGGATCCTGATCCGGCCCAAAGCCCCAGCTCTGGCTGGATCCAGCCCACTGCTGGCTCCGCTCCCACCACTTCTAATGGTTAGGTCACAGGGCTGGATGTACAGCTGGGCCCCATCACCCTCGTTACACCGCCCCCTTCGCTACGCAGCGCTCACTCGGCCACCAGCCCGGCGCTGAGGGCGGCAAAGAGCGAAGCCAACGGCGCGAAAAAAACCACGCATGCGCGTCCGGGACCCATGAGCTATCGAAAACGAAGCTAACCTTCCAATCCCTTTTCCCCACCGCTTGCTCTTTTGCTGTCCGTTAAACCGACGTCGTCGTCATCATCGCGCTGCGTCCTTTTTTCTGCGGTTTCCGGTGCCGCCCGCGCACGGTCAATGGGAAAAAAAAAAGCCGGATAGTTTAATGTACTTGGTTCACGGCAAATTTTTTTTCTGGAGCGGGCGGGCAGAAGGGGTGCAACCCCTTCCCCTAGGCCCAGAGCGGCGACCTGCTCCCTGAGCATGGCTTCCAGCAAACGCAAGGAGCCGCTCTCGGCGGCGGCGGCGGCAGCGGCAGCAGCATCTCGGGTCCTGGAGCTGGAGGAAGAGCTCAGGAACCTGGCTGAGGAGCTGAGTCAGTGCCAGGTACCAGAGAGAGGGCAGGTCCTCCCGGCCCTGGGCAGGGCTGCGAGGGGGGGGGCAGTGCCCCCACGGAGCCCCCCCCCTCACCTAGGCACCCCCGGTTCTTCCTCCCCTGCCCGGCCTCCTCCGGGTGGGGCCCTTCCAGCCCCGCGCTGAGCGCGCATCCTGCTAGGGCTGCCTTGGTCCTTGCCCGCCCCTCGCTGCCTGGACTAGGGAGGCCCTGAGCCCCCCTGCGGGCCGCCTGCCCCTGCCGCACCCCTTTGTGCCCGGGCCAGCCTTCAGCCGCCTGCGCCACCCCGGAGCTAGCTGCATTTCAGTGGTGCCGACTTGCCCCCCGCTCGCCCTGCTGGTTGCCCCCATTGGAAAGAGCAGCCCGGCAGCCCCAACCAAGGTTAGGAGCTACACCTGCCTCCCAACCAGAATGACGAATCACGCCTGCGGTTGTGACAGCAATCTGATTGCACCGTTTTGGTCCTTGAATAAAGCCGCGTTGGCTTAAAAGCGAGGGTTTGTGGCACATGGGTCATGCAGTTCCTTGAAATGCAAAGGGTGGCCTGCTGTCAGTTACCTTAGTGAAAATTGTTCAAACACTACACAAAGCAGGGATAATGCATCATAGAGAGACACCTGAGTAATCTTGACAGTTATAGCTTAATCGCTTCTGTTTGGTAATAGGCGTATTTAATGAAAATAAGGAAGGATAAGACCTTACCACTGCACTCTGCTATAAATATTTGCCAAACAAGAAGAGGATTTTGGCAAGATGACTCAGCAATGGGGCAGTTGGGGTACTAGTTCTCTGGCATATTTCTTTCCACTCCTTTTGCAGAAGTTGGCCTGGTTGGGTCTCTCCAAGTTGTTGCTAACAGGGTCAGGAAGGCACAGGGGGAGAATAAAGCATCTCTATTAGACCCAGTGGATGTTAACATTGCTCAAGCAGTATTTATACACCACTTCTATGCCCCGCAGATGTAGGAGTAGACAGCTAATGGAAGCATGGCTTCTCGCAGAGCCTTATTGTGTGGGAATGATCCATGAGAGTAGCTATGTAGAGGCACAGGACACCCACAGATCTTGGGATTCTCACTCATTGCCTAAATGATGAAGGGAGAGTTAAATAAGCTCTCCTGATAATGAAAACTCACTGAGTTTTCTCTTCCCCTTCACCTATGGGGAGAAAATTCACTAAGAGAAGACTCTATGCACTAACTTGTTGGCTGAACAGGAATTACAGTATCATTAAAATGAGTTATATCTGTAATGCAGTTCACTTGAGTTTATTAAAATTGATTATATTCACATCAGAATAGAACAAATTGAGTTTCTTTTTTAACTAATTTATTTAGAAAGTTTTAACAAGTTTACAAATCATTGCCATGAAAATATCAGACAAAATAAACATTACAACAGTGAGGTTTTGTTTTGAGAAACATTATATAATAATCAGATCTCTTTATTTAACAGGGTGTTTTCATGTTACACAGTGAGCATCTTTACACTACCTACAACAAGTTGAAAAATTGAGTTCCTAATCACATTGGCATTATAGCTTGGCATTAAAGTAACTAGGGCTATGTCTCTACAGCAGTTTGGAGTATGCGTCTGTGCACTGGTAGACTAACGGGCTAGCTCGGCTTGATCTAGTGCACTAAAATAGTGCAGTCACGGTGGCTAGCTCTAGTACAAACTCGCCCAACATCCTGGGTGTGTATTTGGGTGCCTGTGCCGCCACAGCCATGCTGCTATTTTTAGTGCGTTAGCTTGAGTGGAGTTAGCACAGGCAGACAGATGTGTTGGGAAGCACACTTCCAGCTGCTGTGGAGACATACCCTATAGTCATTCAAAAGCACAAATGGTAGTGAGACACCTAATTCCCATTGTAAGTCATTGGGAGTTAGACATGTAAATTTCCCCCTTCACAGACAACAGAATATATATTCATTCATTTACTTGTAGTAAATACATTCCCATTCCTCTCTTGTTGAGTTAATTCCAGCTGTAGTCAGGTGAACACCAAAATGAGATTTTTATTACCATATCTATAAACAGACACTTGTACTACACTCAGCTCTGAGCAGAACTATTCATTCAAATGCTTTTCCCCAAGTGGGACAAGAGAACAGAATGAAAGTATTTTCAGTATTGTCCCATCCCTTTGGGGAACCAGAAAGTATGCTTTACAACTTCGGTACAGTGAACATCTGAATTTTCATTTAGGTAGTCACATACTCTTAAAGCTGTAAATCTATGTGGCAGCAGTTTACAGTTTCTATTTTTTCAGATCTCTTCACAGTTTGCATATAATATGTAGGTCTGACTTTTAAACAATGAGTATATAGTTGTCTTAAAGAAAATTGAATATAAGAATGTTTTTAAAATGAATAAAAACCTTTATTTATATCTCTTGTTGCTTTCACATTTTCTATATATTAAAACACTTTAATATTATAGTATCGTAGTTCCTAAGAGGATGGGAGGAAAGTGGGAGGTAGAAAGCATGGTAACTACAAGGTGGTCCCAATCATGACCGGTTTGTTTAATGAAATTCTATCTACCTATATTCCCATTGCAGTTTGAAGTGGGTATGGCATTCTTCAGTTCCTGTCCTAAACCTGTGTGTACTATTGCTGTGTGCTGTTAAACAGCTACATTCTATACCACCAGAGTCTCAATTTTAGTAGTAAATTAAACTATACCTATTAATGTAGCTTGTAACATAGTCCGGGTCTAATAGAATGAGTTGTTCTATATAAGTTATCTTAATGTTAGGCTTTCTTTGTAAACCTCTGGCAGTTTTCTTTGTATGCTATACTCCAAGAGATGTATCACTTTATAAAGACTAGCTGAATTGGAAAATTGCATGTAAGTATTATGTAAATGATTTTAAAGAGGAACTGGGTGGGTGGGGTTTATTTTTCTGTTCAACAAACAATTAAAGTTCCAAAATAAAGTCTACTTGGGGCCCAGTTTAACAGTTTTACCAGCACCCAAAATATATCCAAGCTAGAGCTGTTTGGAAATTTTACAAATTAATATTTTTCTGTTGGAAAAATATGGATTTGTAGAAATTGACATGTTCCCGCAGAATGTGTCAATTTTGATGAAACTTCCAACAGTAATCAGATAGGTTTCTGACATAAACTAGGCAGGTTTTCTGCCTCTTCTTCTCAGCAGTCCGCTTGGTGAGCTGGAGCTCCCCAGGCTGGTGGGCTGCTGTGTAGTTGGGACTCCCCGTGCTGATTAGCTCCCTAGGAGAGCAGTAATTTGTTTCCAAAACTGTGATATGTTTCCGTAGCAGGAACATTTCAGAGTTTGTTTGTGAGACTAAATATTGAATTTCGGTTCCATGGAAAACTTTAAGGTTTTGGGTTTTTGTAGCAATTTGAGATCAAATATTTTCAAAAACTCTTGCTTTTTGTTTTGCAGAACTGAAATTCAGTTTCCCAGCTAGTTCTAATCCTAACACTTAAACTAGAAACTCTTCCCATCCACACCTTCTTGTCAGGTCTGAATCACCTATCCGTTCCAGGCACTCCTGAGCCATCTTGAGCCTCCACAACCCTTTCACAAGGGTCAGGGTGACTTTCCTCCCCTTAGGGAGGTTCACATGTCATCCCAGGCAGTCTTTATCCTTACCTGATGAAACCTAACCACCGCTGCTGCTGTTCCCTTTCAGGTCTCCCAATGGGAGTACTCCTGATACTCCCTGTTCTCTTCCTAGTATTCCCTGCCCTCTTCAGGTAGGGAGGCAAGGGTGTCTGTCTCTCTGTGACTCTACTGGGAGATAGGACCTGCCTATTCTGCTGTCCCTATCCCACCAATCTGAGATGTAATCCAGTCTCCATCACATGATAGGGGGAAACTAAGCATAGATGTAGTGTTGCCACCCCAGATGTTCAAAAATCATGAATTAGTCTCCTCCAAAATCATGAGATTTAAAAAAATTCCAAACCCTCAAATATGTTTTGGATTCTTTTTATTCACCTTCTGCTTTATGAGCCTTCAGGGTACATTCACTTCAAACTGTCAGGCTCCTCTGCATAACCAGACAGCTAGAAACTTCTTTCATTTTTTAAAATGAAAACTGAGATTCTCCTGCCATCTCTTGACTCCAGGAATTGGGGCTTGAAGAAGAAGAATAAATATTGTGAGACTCATGATAAAATTGTGAGAGTTAGCAATGCTGTAGGTGATAGCGTGGCTTGGACCAGGGTCACTCCTAAAAGTACCACCAGCCTGTAGTAGGGAAAAAAGTTTTTCTGAGAAGTGGCATCATTGCATTGTAATCCAGGATTACTGGATTATCTAAAGTGAGGTGGGTAAAAATAAACTAGTAATCCAAAATGCCAATCCTATAGGTGATTTTAATAAAACTCAGCTTCAACTAGATTAATTACCTTCTATGTGCATGGCTGCTTTTATCACACTTTCATTAACATTCAGTGTGCTGGTAATTATGCATATGTTTTGTCTGCAAAAAAGCATTGCATAAAGGTCTCTATGGTCAGTTTAAGGGCTAGCTTTAAATTTCAGTAATTTCCTTTTCCTTTATTTTTGATTCACTTAAATAGTGCTTTTCTTGCAAAGATCCACAAGCTATTTAGGTTCCAAGAAAACACAGACTTAGGTGTAACATGTTGTTTTTCAATGAGATTTTACTGTTCCCATTCTATGGATGGATTGATTTGGGAAGAAAAGGCATGCCAACGGTCATACAGTGAATTATGACATGTTTGGTCTCTGTTACTCGCTTTAGCTGCTGTATTCTGTTTTAGGTTTTTTTATGCTGCTGCCCATCACCTTGGTATCTGAGCATCTGCTATGTAAAATAAATAGTGAAATCTTTAGTAGGCTTCTTGGAGTCTCCAGCTGTTTTCTGTATTAAAAACTCTGACTAGGGTATTTTTTTCTTGTTATGTGGGTTTGGATATTTTGGTTGATTTGTTTGTGTCGTAGGTTTATATCTATTTCTGTAGGCAGAAAATGCCATTGCTGCAAGTGTCATTCTTGCTCGGGCAGGAAGGCTTTTTTGAAGTGGAAGGATTTGTCATGCGCTGTGAAGATGGTCAGGTCTGTGATTTGCTAAATCTGTGGAAGTTAGTTCTATATCCTTATCGCCTTGGTTGAGAGTGCTATTTCTCTGGCTCTCACGTGCTTCTTCCTGGGTTTTGTGATCTGTGTTGTTCTAGAGAAGCACAATTGTCGGGGCAGTTAATACACAGGCAGTTTGTATCTTTTACAAACTGTATTCATCTTTTGTATTCATCTTTTACATAGATATGTCTTAAGCTATTACTTGCTTTGAAGATTAGGCCCATGGCCTTGAACTGTGATCTGAAACTGACTAGAAGCCGCTGAAGACACTTGAGCAAAAGCCTGATGAGCTTCACAGCAGCTTGGACCATGGAGAGAAGTATTACAATTCTCTGCAAAGCTAGTCATTCAGAGGCATGCTGCTGGCTGCTCACTGGTTCTTCAGCTAACAGAGATTAGGTGATTCTATTTTTCAGTTCTAAATATCATCTATTTTTTTCTTTTGAGTCTTTACAGTGAAGTTAAAATAAAAATGTCTAAACTTATATAAACTTTATTTGTAGACAGCTTTTGTTAATTTGTTCTCCTTGATTGACATGCTGTTTTTACTAAGAATCAATGTGAAGGCCACTCCCTTGCAGTACTGAGACTTTAGGGATGTAAGTGGCTGCAATTAAGTAGCAGACCTGTCAGTTGTACCACATTGCATGGTACTTTCTGCATTGTCTCTTTTAGGTCCCTCCTTGTTCCATTGTACTGTGTTTTCATGTGATGTCCCACAGGGATGAGCAGCAGTAGCTGGCTGTTGTGAGGGAAAGAGGCAGAAACCCTTCAATAGCAGCTGTGGCCTTTGCTTCTCCATTTCTTTCTCCAAGATTCAAAGCGATGTTCCCTAGAAAGGAGCACAGTCATCCACCCATAGGCTTTTTCAGGCAGGGGAGGGATGAAGAAGTTGGCCTGCTGCATTATTCATAGCACGGGAGGAGAGAGAGCAGATGGAGAAGGTAGTGGAGCAGGCTCAGTTGCTGGGCACTTTACAGGCTCAGAGGTTCCACTCTCTCCCGCTTCTCCTGTCTTGTGAAAAATGTACATGTTCAGCCTTCTCTCTCTGACTTCTCCCTATCCATGCAGGAAAAGAACAGTGATTTCCTGGGGAGCTGGGCTTCTTTTCTCTTCTTCTCAGAGAGGAAGGGAGTGAGGGGAGAGAAACCACCACACACACCTGGTAGTACCTCTTTACTGGAGCATTCCACTTGAAATGGACTGATTACTGAGTTATAATGGCAGAATTGGCCCCTGTAGCAGACTCTCTGATGAATATTCAGCTATCCCTGAAAACTGATATGCTTTTCATCTGAAACAGCCGAATATCTCACATAACCCAGGAGTATTATTCCTCTTTGATAGTGTATGTTTGTAAATGTAGGGTTTCTAAATTATGAAAAAATTGATAAAATTGATGTCATAACCATATCAATGATAAAGAACATAAACTCCTCATTGCTGTTATTTCTTTGAAGTTTTATGAGGTGGTGTTTGAGAAGGACCTTATTCTCTTCACATATCATAGTTATTTCCTAAACAAAAATGGGGAAAGTGCCATAAATCTAATAGTTTTCTGCCTGTGTGTCTCACTTATTATTTTTATGTTTTGGTTAGCCCCTTAAAATGAAATGTTCTCCTGCCCAGACTAAGGTTTCTTTGTTTCTTTCTCTTTTTCTTTGTGACAAAAATGGGTAAAACCAAAATACTCAGAGTAGAAAGTTTTGTACTGATCTGAGAGTTTTAGCAATTAAGGGCAGAACTACACTTAAAACCCTGCATTGGCACCGCTGCACTAATGCAGTTGCGCCGCTGTAACGCTTCAGTGAAGATGTTGCTATGCCGACGGGAGAGCTTAACTGCATCTGTCAGTGTTGTTAATCTACCTCCCTGACAGGCGGTAGCTATGTCGGCAGGAGAAGCTCTCCCGTCACTATAGGGCGGTGGGGGGACGGTCGGCCAGTATAACTACCTCGCTCAAGGGTGTGGATTTTTCATCAGTGTTGACATCCATCTATTTCTGCTTGAAAATGGGGTAAAGTCTTTGTACTTCCATTCATTAAATACTAGTTTGTTTTATTAGTGATTAGGCCAAGACCATGCATTTATTGGTGCCTAGGGATGCTAGCTGTTTTTGTGTGTGTGTGTGAACTCAGATATGTTGTCATAAGGAATCTGAGTCCGATGAGTCTGATTAGAACTGGTGCAGTCAATGATCAGGGCTTACCAGCGATGCCTTACAGATGGAGAAGTAACTATGTTCTGTAGTTAATTTATTCTTTTCAATTGCTTATAACTTTGACGAACTTATCTGGACTGAAATTTTTCATGCTAAGTCTCTGCAACCTGATGAACTTTTTTTTGGAATGTTTGAGGAAAAAAAACGTGCAATTGCTGCTGAGAGTAGGGCTGGTTAAAACCAGACATTTTTGCCAACATTAATTTTTTCCCCTATCACTTTTATTTTTTTAAAGATCTCTAGTAGCCCCTGGGTTTGGTGCGGGGACTGGTCTCCTGGCTCCCATATGAGTGCACTTTTCCCTAGGCCAAATGGTATGGTGAGTTGGGAGATGAAGCTACTGCTTCTGCAATTACTCTCCCCATATTGAAGTTGTAATTCTGTGAAGTTTGGAGTTTGCTTAATGCAGCTGGAATGTTCCAAAAATTAAGAGCACGTTTCTAAAAGGTTCTACTGAGCATGTGGAAATGGTGAGTCTACACCCCCCCCTCCCCATCACCTTCCCAATGGCTTATAACTTAACTATATTTGAATGGATTTTCACTGTCCTGTGCAAGGCACCTCTCCAATCTCAGGACTATCTTCCTACTAAATTTTAAGGTTCTGCTCTAAATGCTGAGGCTACTGGAAATTTTTTTAACTGTTTTTTTAATATTGGCAAATGAAATATACCAGTTTTTAACTTGCCTCACTCTCTAGCAACTATCACAGTTTTTGCTGAAACATTTAAAAAAAAGTTCATCAGGAGGCACAGAGCAATCACGAGCCATTTTAGTCCAAACAGTTACATTTTGTGGATGTTACAAGCAACTGAAAACAGAAAGATTAGGCATCCTTCGCTACAGAACATAGTTACTTCTCCACCTATAAAGCATAACTAGTAAGGCCTTATCATTAGTAGCACCATGATGTGACATCAATGACAGATGCCTAAGGATCTGAAAGAGTTGGGCAGTTATTTTTAGCTGAGCTTCAGGGCTAGCATTAGACCCAAGACTTAGCCACACTGACTCTCAAAATGAATATGCCAAATTTATGTGTTTGGTTATGCCGTCTGTAAAATGAGGTTACTCCTGCATTCCCATATTCAGAAGTGCTTTGAAACTTAGATGAATGAGCATTATGCAAATGCAGAGAATCATTAACAAACAGCAGCCAAAATTCCTAACTCTCAGCCCAATGGTCTAACCATTAGACCGCCTTCCCTTCCCAGAATCAAGAATAGAACCCAAGAATTTTGATTTCCAGCATTCTACTACTGTCTGACAAATAGTTCTGTAACCTACTGGCAAAGTGTGTGTCATGTTCCTTTCTAATGGCTAGTGCATAAAAAAGGCTAACAACCTACTACTGCTATTTGCTCTGGTATCTTTAGCTCAAATAGTGGGGCTCTGTGCTGTGGATTTGAAGGTTGTGGATTCAAATCCTTATGGTTACTTAGGTAGGATTTTGTTACAGTTGAACAGGATGGAGTTGTTTTTTTTTCATTTTCTTAAAAAAAAAAAAAAAAGAAAATCCTAAGTAATCCCATACAAAAAAGGATTTTAAAAGAATGTTAACATTACAGAGTCAAACACTAAGCACCAGGTTAACGATTGGCTGAAGGTATGCAAGGCATGGTGATAGTCTTCTCTGTGCATCTTTTAAAAAGAACAGTGGAAGCTGTTGAGTGCTGAGCTCTTTTGAAAATCTGGCACAGTACATAATCTTCTCTTACAGTAGGTTTAAAATCAAAAAGCTATTTATTTTTAACATTTTAATGGGGGACCCTTTGTCTCATAGGGTCAGTGTCAACCGGTGTTGGCAAGAATAAGTCATTGCTGGTGATTCATCTACACTAATCTATTATAATTACAATGTTGCCCAATCTTACCATAAGTAAGGGTATGTTTTAGTGACGGGTATTTTTAGGAAAAGTCATGGACAGGTTACAGGCAACAAACAAAAATTTGCGGCCTGTGACCTGTCCATGACTTTTACTATATAAATACGCCTGATTAAAACTTAGCAACTCCTGGGGCCCTGGGGTGCTGCTGCTCTGGGGGACTCCAGGACATCGCTGTTTAGGAGGGTCCTGGGGGCTGACAGCTAGCCCCAGCACTGGTGGTGGGGGGTGATTGCTGTTCTGAAGCCCCTGGGACTGCTGCTCTGAAGGCCTCTGGGGCGGCCCCTGGGACTGCTGCTACTCCAGCAGCCCCTGAGGCCACCGGCACTGGCACCAGCTGCCTGGGGCTGCTCCAGCAAGCGGCCAGTGTGGCTGGCCCCGGGGTCTGCCTCAGCAGCTGCCCTGTATGACTGGCCCCATTGGCCACTGCTCCAGTAGTGGCCAGTGCAACTGGCCCCAGGGCTGACCCCGGGACTGCTGCTCGGGTGCTCCCTGGGGCCAGATGCCCGGAGTCACCCGAGTAGTGGCTGGTGTGGCTGGTCCCAGGCCCACTCCTGGGAAGACTGCAAGGGCGCTCCCTGGGGCCACCCAAGCAGCAGCTGGTGTGGCTGACCCCGGGGCCAGCTGCTTGGGTGGCCCTGGGGTCAGCCGCACCAGCCGAATTTGTGACTTTTGTGACTTCCGTGACAGAACCGCAGCTTTAACCATAAGTCTACTGAGGTATTACTTTTCAATCTCTTTAAAAAGTCACTTTGATAGCATTTAGTGCAGACATGAAAATTGATCATTTTTTGATACCAAAATATCAGGTCAGTCTTGTCAATTAGAAATGAGTTGAAATGAATATTTTCAACAAAATCGGTAATATTAAGACTTCATGGTCAAAAACGAATGTTTCCCTGTGAAATTATGAATAATGGCAGATAATGTCAAACCATTAATACCTGTTACAGTTTCTAAGGCATCTGTATGGTGCTCTTGTATAGACTAAATATTGCTGCCAAAACATGGCTATAACAAATTTATAATTTCAGTAGTCCATACGTGCGTCAAGCAATATGAGTTCTGAATAAGAATGTAATCTCTGTGGTATAGTAAATGACAGTATGTTCCCTTTTGTCACTTTCTGTTCAAAAGAATACTCCTTCTTTGTTGCCTAAATTATTAATAGAGACAACACAAAAGGAAATTCTTTTAAACTGATAAAAGAGAGACACATTTTATTTTTTTATTCTAATACCACAGATTAGGTGTTCATTGTAGGTTCTAATATTGCAGTATGAAGGAATTTCAAAAAATAGATTTTTATAGTGCCAGCCTTAAAGACATTTTATCTTCAAGCTGATTGGACCGATAACTTCAAGATATATATTTTCTTCCTGATTGTGTCTATCTTGCAATTATATATGATTGTGCATACCGTGTGCTTCCATTGATGAGACTTGTGAACTTGAAAATAACTCCATTGTTGTTTCAGAGCCTGATTTTCTAAAGTGCCAATCGCTTCTGGTCAGGTACTGAATACCTTAATCTTCCAATGACTTTAAAGAGAGTTGAGGAACTCAGCACCTCAAAGTATCAGGCCCTATAATGCACCAGAATATTCTATACCGTGTATTCACTTATTTAGTAGGAATGGATCAGGGGACTGTATTTTTATTAAAGGATTAAGTATGTGACTGAAAATTACATAGAGCACCAGCACAGTAGGACTCAGAGAGTGTGCACTGCTGGCATATTAGCGATGTAATTTTAAAACCCATGTGACAGACACATCAAGAAGCAAGTGTATGTGTAAAATTGTGTGTAAAATTCATACCACAGCTTGATTAAAGACTTCTTCCCTTTAGCTAGAAAACTTCATTTTAGATGGTAGGGGAGACCAAAGAAATCCATCTTAAGAATTTTATTGCTACATATTTTACTATTTGTAACATCCATGTCTTTGCCCGCCTTTTCAAAAAATTCTTTACAAGCTAATCTGATATTTGCTTATCTCAGTAGCCTATTTTGCATTTCCGTACAAATTCTTCCAGCCCGACAATCATGCATAATTTCACTTCATATTGAAATATTCAGTTCATAACATAGAGACTATACAATCTCTGATTATTTTACCTAGAGTTTTTCCTAAAAGCTACAGTAAACCAATAGCTCCCTCTGTCCTCCATCACTTTCATTTTTCTCTTTCAGGGCATTCACTGGTATAAATTCTGTCATTCATATTTGTACAGTAAATGCATTGTTTCCTAAGTTTGTGTTGCCAATTTTTCCTTTTGTTTTGGTGATATTCCACTTCTTGAAGTCAGGAGATAAGGAACATTTCCCTTTTCCAGTGACCTGTTGTTTGTGTATATATCTAAAAGCTTTGGATGTTATAACATCTTAAGTATTATGTCAGTTGGTTATTTATTCAATTTATGCTAACTACTAAAATGAGCTCCCACCCTAAACCGTAGATGAGGTAAACACTTAGTTAATATATACAGTTATACAGAGGAAGCAGACTTCCCCAATTTCTCCATGTGCATAGCACTACAAGTAGCACAAATGTAAACAAAATTTAAGCTCCTCCATATAGTCATCCATCACTACCCAGACTCTCATAAATGTCCTATTGCTCAAGGCAAAGGAGAAGATGCATTTATGTTTTGTTTCCTGTTTGTCAGTATGTCTTTCACAGCTGCATTGCAAGCATCTCCTACAGCCTAAGAATTTGATTCTGTTTCTTTGGAAAGAAGCTGAAGAAATGGCTGAAAATCTTTTTTTATTATTTAGATCAGAAGTGTTCAAGTCTTATTATGCTGAGGATGGCATTTTCAGGTTTCCAGCAAACAGATGGTTATCCCAATTTCGATGTACATTTACATACACTGTAATAACAAAATAAATGGCCAGAGCAGCATTTTTGTTCATATTTCCCTTCAAAGGGGAATAGAAATGGTATGAATTCAGTTGCAGTAAGAAGCTGCAGTTGGTCACCTGGAGTGAAAGGGCAATGGGAAACCATGTCTTGTGACTCTGGTCCACGCCTCATGCACTTCTGATTTATTGTCCCAAGCAAATGTTTGTTGTTGTTATTCATGCAACATGAACTTTGTGTAGCGCTTGTTTGTTATTAGTCTATAGTCACTGATCAGGGTCCTGCTCCTGCTGCCATTAAAATAAATGGCAAAACTTCTGTTTGTTTCAATGTGAGCAGGACCAGAGCCTAGGTTATTCATTTCCATATGTCTGCCAATATGATGATGATGAGGTATAATTATTTTCATTCCAAACTGAAGAAGAATTCCACTGTTTTTGTTTCAAAACTGTCACTTTCTCCATTTGAGACGTGACCCGCAATCATTGTAGTTGCTTTGCTGTTCAGGGGAGACCATCTTGCTTTCAATTTAGTTCCCAAAACACTCTGAATATTTATGTTTTATACATCTCTATTTCCAACCTCCACATTTGATTCCAGAGAGAACAGCTTCTTTTTCTGACATACAGTGTTGTTGTGGATACTTTTATTTTTAATGAGTAATTTTGGGGAACTTTTAAATGACATCTGTATTCTACCCTCTCTATATAAGTTCTCAGCTGCTCAGGGTACACTCATGCCGACTTCTCTGAGCAACTAACATACATTGAGTAGACTGAACAGTCCTTGGATACACTGAAGATAGATCTATCCCAGGTCTTGACAGCTGTAGAGAACTTTTTGTGCCAACTTCAGGCTGTTTATGCAGCCTTGTTTCAGAAGAAATGTTTTGGCTCCCAAGACCATTCAGGGAGCAGTCTTACCAAGTCCATTAATTGTGCCAAGAGTTTAAAAAAGCTGTTTGAACTTTTTTTTTCTTAACACTGTAATAATTGTCAGCTAATGTTGTTACTTCTATTAGACCAAACCTGTAATTATTAATAGATTTAAATCAAAACATTTTAATAACTAAAATTGTTTCTCTAGTTTGAGAAAAGTAAGGCTAAATATGTAATGGTAACTTTCTGCACTCAGTGACTGACATTTTACAATCGTTATAATTAGAAATTCTGTACATCTACATGTCTTGACGCTAATTTTCTTTGCAAGTGTTAAAGTTCACAAAGACTTTAACCAAGGGAAGAGTAAATCATAGATTATTACAAGTAGTATGTGGCTGAAAATATTAATTCTTATGTTAAATTATTTTAACATGACTCTTTTGGTCTCTATAATTGACAAAAAGTTGCACCATCCTGCATTTTTATAATAAAAGTAAAAGGCATGCATTGATTTGGATCACAGTATCTTATCAGTAATACACTGAAGTTTAGAGCACGTCTGGTACCGTCTCCTCATAATTCTTTGTTTGCCCTTTAATAGTTTGAAGGGGATAGCTGATCCTTAAATGTTGAGTCCTACCATCCAAAACAAATAGTACAGGTAGAACAGTTACTGCTTTTTTGGGTACTGTAATTTAATGCAGTTTAATTGATTAATAGGTGATTTAATATTCTTTTTAAAAAGAATGTACATTTTCCTTCTGTATTGTTTCAGCACCCCTGTTTACAAACTTTTTTCAAATTTCAGTTATGGTTTGAAGATTTGGGTAAAAATTTTGTTTGTTTTTTACTTCATGTAAATGAGATCATTCATCCCTACCTCTGATATACTACCACAGGCTGATAGCATTTCTTATTGGAGCAATGCATGCTTCTGGGGGAATTCTGTGCTACTGTGCAATGCACAGTTTGTGCAGAATTCCATGTTTCCCCTGCAGAATTGGGGCTGCAGAGCTGCTGGCCACCACTAGGGCACTGGACTCTGCGGAGCCCAGCTCACAGTGAGCTGAGCACCCAGCCTGGCGGGGATAGCGGCTGCGTGCTCTGGCTGCCCAGTTTTGATCGTCATTCTCCCATGGACAGGGGAGGGCCCGGGAGACCTAGCTACGGCAAAGGGTGAAAAAGGGCAGGGCAGTACCACACCACATCCCTCGACAGGACAGTAAAGAAGTGGGGGGGAGTAAAGGCTCTGGCGGTGCAGATGTCTGGACTAGGGGGTGCCCCACGGCTGGGCTCTTGGGGGAGAGGGGTGCAGGTGTCTGGGCTCTGGTGGTTCCCGCAGCTGGGCTCTGGGGGGAAGGACCTGCAGGTGTTTGGGCTCTGGGGGCCCCACACAGCCCCCTCCAGTACCCCCCAACTTGGAACTGGGTTGTCGGATGGGTTTCTTTAACTCTCTACTCCTGGGGGAATCTTTTTTACTGTTGTCTGTATTGTTTACACATTTGTTGACAGGTATTCTGAAATCAATTACCAAAATAATTGAAACTGAAATGATTATATTGTGTTATTTTGACAAATAACATATGCAGGATTTTGTAGAGTTTTAAAATATTGTGAACAGAAATTTAAATTTTTCGATGCAGAAATTCTCCAGGAATAAATGCTTTTATTTTTAAAAGACAGGCATGCCTGCGCCCTCAACAAAAAAACTAAAAACAACGTCCATTTGTTCTCCCTAAAATTTCATATTCTTATCCCAGAGTTAATTTTTTTCTGGAAGGTTTGGTAACATGTAGGGAAAGAGGTTAACCTAGAGGCTCATTAAAATAAGGATTCTAAATGGAAGTCACAGGGAGGTTGGGGGAGGATCCCTGCCATGAAGAGGAGTTTTCCTTCCCCTAGCCCAGGTGCAAGGAGAAATACTATAAACATCTCTGTAAGCTACGTAAATGACTTTTAAATCAACAAGTGTTTACTATTTTACTGCCTTTGCAGGTGAAGCTGAAGAAAGTGCAAGTCCTGAGTCTTTCTGCATTGTGCCAGGGTAGAAGAATCATAGAATATCAGGGTTGGAAGGGACCTCAGGAGGTCATCTAGTCCAACCCCCTGCTCAAAGCAGGACCAATTCCCAACTAAATCATCCCAGCCAGGGCTTTGTCAAGCCTGACCTTAAAAACCTCTAAGGAAGGAGATTCCACCACCTCCCTAGGTAACCCTTTCCAGTGCTTCACCACCCTCCTAGTGAAAAAGTTTTTCCTAATATCCAACCTAAACCTCCCCAACTGCAATTTGAGACCATTACTTCTTGTTCTATCATCAGGTACCACTGAGAACAGTCTAGATCCATCCTCTTTGGAACCCCCTTTCAGGTAGTTGAAAGCAGCTATCAAATCCCCCCTCATTCTTCTCTTCTGCAGACTAAACAATCTGTTCCCTCAGCCTCTCCTCATAAGTCACGTGTTCCAGCCCCCTAATCATTTTGGTTGCCCTCCGCTGGAGTCTTTCCAATTTTTCCACATCCTTCTTGTAGTGTGGGGCCCAAAACTGGACACAGTACTCCAGATGAGGCCTCACCAATGTCGAATAGAGGGGAATGATCACGTCCCTCAATCTGCTGGCAATGCCCATACTTATACAGCCCAAAATGCTGTTAGCCTTCTTGGCAGTAAGGGCACACTGTTGACTCATATCCAGCTTCTCGTCCACTGTAACCCCTAGGTCCTTTTCTGCAGAACTGCTTCCTAGCCGTTTGGTCCCTAGTCTGTAACAGTGCATGGGATTCTTCCATCCTAAGTGCAGGACTCTGCACTTGTCCTTGTTGAACCTCATCAGATTTCTTTTGGCCCAATCCTCTAATTTGTCTAGGTCCCTCTGTGTCCTATCCCTACCCTCCAGCTTATCTACAACTCCTCCCAGTTTAGTGTCATCTGCAAACTTGCTAAGAGTGCAGTCCACGCCATCCTCCAGATCATTAATGAAGATATTGAACAAAACTGGCCCCAGGACTGACCCCTGGGGCACTCCACTTGAAACCGGCTGCCAACTAGACATTGAGCCGTTGATCACTACCTGTTGAGCCCGACGATCTAGCCAGCTTTCTATCCACCTTATAGCTCTGTTCAGAGTTGTGTGTACCTGAAAGTTGCAGAATGCAGTATTTTCTCTTCCTTTCTAGTGAAACCCTCCCGCTCAATATCTTTCCCGTTAGTAATCTGCCTTTATAGCTAGCAGGCAGGAATTTTCAGTATAAAGTATATGGCAGTCTCCTGTGTTTAGTCTAAGTCTTGAGTGTATATCCAGCTCCTGGAGTCACGTGAATAGATTAGAATCTCAGCTTTCCTTTAAAAAATAAAGTTAAGGTTCCAATGCTGTCAGTTGCAGAGAAGCTTGGAAAAAGTGACACACTTGTGGTGGAGGTAAGGAAGCCCCAAACCAAGAACGTAAATAAAGAAACCTCAAAATAAATTTAAAAATTTTGGTTTTTAAGCCACCCACGTGATTTTTGATAACCTGATGTATGTTTTTAAAAGGATTGACAATATTGGATTACTTCTTCTGTTCTTGATGAATTTGTAGGTCTGCAAACCAGGATAGCATTAAGATTTCTGCTTACTTACTGTCTGCTACTATAAGGTAAATTGTGCAATGTAAGTTTAACGTGTATATTTAAGACAGAGTGATTTGTTTGGATGCCCATGCCAACCCGGTATCCCTTGGCTACAATGGTTGTAATAAATTACCTGAGAGGGAAAAGAATTAACACTGTTTATTTACCAACTGTTTTTTAAAAAAAAATTGTTTAGACATACTTGTGTTCTCTCCCCCTTTGCCCCATAGTTCTCCTCTCCATTGTGCTGAAGAGGTTTGTCTTGATTTATAATTAAAGTAGTGCTATTTAGAGTTGAAGACCCACTGACTTATTGATTTTCTCCCCTAAATAATTTAAAAGAAATCACAACTCTATCATTGTTATTTAGCGTATTTTCATTTGACTTGATTTTTCTTTGTCTTCATGTGAGTGTTTGTATGTTGATGCTTTTTTCATGCTGTAGGTATAAGATGTTTGGTATCTTAAAAAGATTTTGAACTAATTTAAAATAATACTGTAGTACTTTTGTTTTTCACTGACTTAAACTGTGCTTGGAAGCCTGAAAAGTAATTATTTCTAAATTTGGAAAATATCGGTATCTTATATTCTGTTTCAGCTGGAGAAGGAGCAGCCATGGCATTTAAAATATATGTTCTGAAATATCTAGATCTTTGGGAGTGTAATGGGGTGGCATCCACCGCGAGTGCCCCCTGGCCGATTGTGTGTGCCTGCACTTAGTCTGCGGTGACCTCTATCGGTGGTTTCTCAAGCGCGTTTCAATAACTCAGACCTCTGGCTGAGTCACGCACACAGAGTCTGTATGTGAAACAAACCAGACCCCTTCTGGGGTATGCAGTCTGCGAGGGGCCTATCCCAGCACCCCTCCGTTGGCATCTCTGTAGCCCTCCATGGGCTCAGTCTTTAAGTAGTCCCTGCCTTGGTATGAGGCCATACCCTGAAGCCCTCTCTGCCTCAGTCCCACAGCCCCTTCTTGACTTGTCTTCAAATAGTCCCTCGACCATGGTATGGGGCTGTGCCCCAGGGATTCCTCCCTGGACACTCTTCATGCTTTCTGGGCCTTTCTGGCCCCAGCTGTTCTTCTGTCTTCAGTCCCAGCAGCCAGCCAGGAGCTCCCTCTTGCTCCCCTGGTTCCTGCCATCAACTGATCTGTCCATGGTCCTGCTGCTCTTTCAGCCAGCTCGGAACACTGTCCTCACTCCTCCAGCTCCAGGTGGCAACTCACTGTCTCTAGCTCTGCAGTTCCTTGGGTCCTGAGTGGCTATTTCCTGCAGCCTTTCTGATTGGCTGCTTCCCCACAGCCACTCTAGGGCACTTGCAGGAGTTCTCTACTGCACCTTTCTGGAACTGGGTATGGTAGGACCCTGAGGCTTCCAGCAGGGGCCTCTTGCCCTAGTCCGGTGGGTCTCAAACTTTTGTATTGGTGACCCCTTTCACACAGCAAGCCTCTGAGTGTGACCCACTCACCCTTATAAATTAAAAACACATTTTTTATATTTAACATTATTACAAATTTTGGAGGTGAAGTGGGGTTTGGGAGTGGAGGCTGACAACTCGCAACTGCCCCGTAATAACCTCATGACCCTGTCACAACCCCCAGTTTCAGAACCCCTGCCCTAGTCCACCCTGTCACAGGAAATAATGTGTAATACCAGTGAAGGGGTTGCAAGTAGTTAATGGAAACCAGCATGGAGCTCAAATAATTGTTGTGTAATTTACGTTAAACACTTGGATGAGATATTCTTGTAGAGAGCACAACAGTTTAAAATGAAAATTGGTCTTGCAACAAGTTGACAGCATGTAAAGTGCAGCTATTACATGGTCCTTTTATTATTTCATAATTATTTTTTAAAATAAAAATTAAAGTGATGGAACAAAATCTCTTCCCCCCCCCCCCCCTCAGTAAATCACATCCTGCTGCCATTGAAATCAATGGAAAGTACCATTGACTTAAATTGTGTAGAGCAGAGCCTGGTACAAACCCCACTGAAGTCAGTAGAAAGACTCACATTGACTTCAGTGGGCTTTGGATCAGGCCCTGTACATTTACCTTATTGTGGAGCTATGCTTATGGCTCTGTAGTTAAAGTTTCAGATAAGTTCCATTGTGAGCCCTATTTCTAGCCTCCTTATAACTTTAGCTATGGACACTGATTTGTCCAAAAAAATATGAGATTTTACTCTGAAGGCTATGGAGAAGTTTTCTGCAAAGTTGGAAGAAAATTCTTCAGTTGATGAGTAATAGAACACTCAAAAGAACATCCTGATTTGAAAACGTGCCTAATGCTTATTTGAGTTCCTCTAGTTAAAAAAAAAGCTTGTTACTACCCTTTCATATTTTCCAGATAGTTAAATCTTCTTGAAAAGTAGTATAGAGGTTGCCATTTGAAGAAAATAAGATGTAATTAAGTAAAATCACTAACCATTATTTTATATATAATGGTAATAGTTATAGCCCTTTGTGTGGGATAGTATATTAGGCTTTAGGGTCCCATGTGGAGGTATAGATCTGTTTTGCTGACTCACTCTGGAAATCAGACCACCAGGGGTCAAATTGAAAAAGAAAATATAGTGGCACTCTTCCACGCTCTGCCCACAAAATAAATTGCCCACTTGAGATGCCAAAATCAGCTGCTGCTCTCAGAATTGTGCAGATGTTCAAAATATGTTCACGTATGCTCTCTGGGTTGTGCTCATCTCAATGGATTTGGCTTTTTGATTGAGGAAAAATGTGATGGTAATCTCCTAAACCCAACCCACTTGTGGTGCCAAAATGAGCTTTCACTCACAAAAGATTGTATAGACTTTAATAATATGATAATTTTTCTTCTTTGTTCTATACTTTGATATGGAGTGAAATAGTTAATGTTGTCATTTTAAATGATCATCATAGGCATTTGAACCAACACCCATTGAAATGAATTGGGCAGTTTATACGTCTTAGAGCTCTTGTTTCAGGCTCTTTGCAAACTCGGGCAGATATGGATTTATAGATTCCAAGGTCAGAAGGGGATTATTGTGATCATCTAGTCTGACCTCCTATATAACACATGCCATAGAATTTCCTCAAAATAAGTCCTAGAACATATCTTTTAGAAAAACACCCAATTTTCATTTAAAAATGGTTAGTGATGAAGAATCCACCCCAACTCTGGGTAAATTGTACCAATGGTTAATTATTCTTGTGGTTAAAAAATGACACCTTATTTCCAGTCTGTTTAGCTTCAACATCCAGGCACTGGATCACGTTATACCTTTCTCTGCTAGACTGAAGAGTCCATTATTAAATATTTGTTCCTCATATAGACACTTATAGTCTATAATCAAGTCACCCCTTAGCCTTCTCTTTGTCAAGCTAAATAGATTGTGCTCTTTGAGTCAATCACTATAAGTATGTTTTCTAATCCTCTAACCATTTTCTTGGCTTTTCTGTGAACCCCCTCCAAATAATCAACATCCTTCTTGTATTGTGAGCACCAGAACTGGACACAGTATTCCAGCACTGTTTTACCAGTATCAAATACAGAAGTAAAATAACCTCTCCACTCCTACTTGAGATTTCCTTATGTATTCCATGATCACATTAGCTCTTTGGCCACAGGTCACATTGGGAGCTCATGTTCAAATGATTACCTACCACAATCCTGAAATCTTTTTTTAGAGTCCTTGATAGAGTCACCCATCCTTTAAGTATGGCTACGTTCTTTGTTCCTAGATGTATACATTTACTTTTAGCCATATTAAAATGCATATTGTTTGCTTGCACCCAGTTTACCAAGCAATTCAGATCACTCTGAATCAGTGATCTTTCTTTTTCCTTATTTACTCCCTCAGTGTTTGTGTCATCTGCAAACTGTATCCATGATGATTTTTCTTCTAGGTCATTGATAAAAATGTTAAATAGCATAGGGCCAAGGACTGATCGCTGCAGGACTCCACTGGAAATACACCTTCTCAACGACTATTCTCCATTTACAATTACATTTTAGACATATCAAATAGTCAGAATTTAATCTATTTCATGTATGCCATGTTAATTTTATATCGTCCTAGTTTTTTAATCAAAATACTGTGCAGTGCCAAGTCAAATGCTTTATAGAAGTCTAAAAGAGTTACGTCAACATTATTACCTTTATCAGCCAAACTTGTAATCTCATCAAAAAAAGATATCAAGTTAGTTTGACAGGATCTATTTTCCATACACTCGTGTTGATTTGCATTAATTACATTACCCTCCTTTAATTCTTTATTAATCAAGTCCTGTATCAGCCACTTCATTATCTTCCCCGCTCGGAATCGTTGTAATGCTGACAGGGTTATAATTACTCAGGTCTTCCTGTTTATCCATTTTAAAAACTGGCACAATATTAGTTTTTTTCCAATCTTCAGGAACTTCCCTGTGCTCCAAGACTTATTTAAAATCAACATTAATGGTATAGCAATCTCCTCAGCCAGCTCTTTAAAAACTCTGGGTGCAAGTTATCTGAACCTGATGATTTAAAAATGTCTAAGTTTTGTAGTTTCTGTTTAAATCCTCCAGAGCTACTGGTAGAATGGAAAGAGTGTTATCACCATACGATGAGACTGTATCATCTGCACTAACTAGTACTTTCTGTGGAGGACTTTTTTGAGCACAAAATTCAGGAGATACTTCATAATGTTGAGCAAAGTCTTTTACTAAAGATTTAACTTCTGACTTGTTATCTTACCTAAAAACTTGACAACTAGAAATCTAAGAACTGAATTTATCTTAAAGCAATAGACAGTGTCACAAGATAAGTGGCATTTTTAGTCTAAATTAACTGTATGGATTGTCCGTTTTTTGGCCTGGATTTAGTAACTTCATTAATGTGTTTCATTTTGTCTGTCTTTAAGTTTCAGCCCTTTCTCCACTAGGAGCTGAATTCCAGCACTTCTGATGAATTAAAGGTGACTTGTAAGATTCAGAGGGTGGGAGGGGGCTCAGGGCTGGGGCAGGGGGTTGGGGCGTGGGAGTGGGTCGGGGTGCAGGCTCCGGCAGCTCTTAGCTCAGGCAGCTCCCAGAAGCAGCGGCATGTCCCCCCTCTGGTTCCTTTGCGGCGGCGTGGCCGGGCAGCTCTGCGCGCAGCCCTGTCTGCCCCCACAGCTCCCATTGGCCACAATTCCCGGCTAATGGGAACTGCAGAGCCGGTGCTTGGGGCGGGAGCAGCATGCAGAGCCCCCTGGATGCCCCTACACATAAGAGCCAGAGGGGTGACATGCCACTGCTTCTGGGAGCCGTCTGGAGCCACAGCAGACAGGGAGTCTGCCTTAACCCCGCTGCACCACTGACCGGACTTTTAACAGCCTGGTCAGCAGTGCTGACCGGAGGCACCAGTGTCCCTTTTCGACCGGGTGTTCCAGTTATCTACATGCATGTATAGTTAGTCTCACTCTAGAATTATAAACCTAAATTTACAAATTGTCTTAAATATTTCGAATTTCAATGGGCTGAAGTTTGGTAAGTTACCTGTCAGCACAAATGTTGATTTAAGCTTATATCCATTATACTAGTTTTTTTTTTTCTTCAATTTGAAAAACTTGTGGTCGGAACTGTCAAGTGGTCATGACTTATGTGATATTTTGAAATACCTAATACACGCAAATTTTAATAGCATAGCATCTTATAATATTGGTTCACTGGTCTCTGTTGCATGACTTAAGTGCTTTCCTGCATCAGGGCTTACATTTTGATTATTCCCATTCCCGTCAAGCAGGTGTGTCAGTGCTTTTCCTGAATCAGTACCTTGGTGGAGTTACAGTGGTTTTTGTGATCTGCCAATTGTAGTTTGGTATCAATGATGTAATTCATTTTACAGCAACTATGGTATTTTGTTAGTTCCTTGATTTCCCCCCCCTCCCCTTTGGTATTGCTGAAGCCCAGTGCATTGGGGGAGAGGAGGTAGGCGTGTTTTACTAGTAGTTAAGAAAAAGGCCTGGAACCCAGAATGGTCATGTCTTCTGATTTGACCTAAACCTCTAGCTCCTTGTATGATCCTAGAGCAAGTCAATTTGAATACTTTGAGCATAAGTCATCCCAAATGGAAAACTGAGGTGGGAGGGAAGAAAAAACATATGGCTGAAAGACAGACGTTGCATCTAAGCTGTATTGGTTGAAAATTCCTTACCAGTGCTGTGATCGTTTCTGCCACTGCTGTAGTTAAACACTGTGATGGATATTGCAACCCCATACAATAACTTTTGGGACCATTGTATTAAATTTATGAATGGTTTATGTATGACTCTCTTCTACACCCTCAAGGAGGGTTTCCATAGCTGCTCCATGAACTAAAAACAGTGGGGTGTGATTAAGGTGGGTTGCTAAGACTATAAATAAGGCTACAATTTAGTCACGGAGGCCACGGAAGTCATGGAACTGTGACTTCCAGCGACCTCCGTGACTTCAACGGTGGGGAGCTGCAGGGTCCCCCACAAGCAGCGGGGTACCCTGCAGCTCCTGGTCGCCGATCCTTATTTTGTCCTGGATATTTTTAGTAAAAGTCAAGGACAGGTCACGACTTCCATTAATTTTTCCTTTTTGCCTGCGACCTGTCCCTGACTTTTACTAAAAATATCAGCCTTAACTATAAACAACTCCAGAGAAGGTACCACCCTGGGATAATTTACATATATTGGTTCATACTGGGTTTTCCAGAGACCAAGAGATAAAGAAAGAACTTTGGATGTGTAAAGGCTGAGTTTACACTCATGGTCTTCCTTTTGATTCAGCAAATGGATGGGACTTTTGGTCCTAAAGGGACCCCATCCTTGCTGAAAGTTTGGAAGGGATGTTGAATTAGAGTTCTCATGTGGACGATGGTCAATTTCTGGTATTTTTACTAAGTGTGTAGGAACTTTTGTTGTTTTTATATGTTTTCTCTGTAATGTTTTTCTCCTTAAAATAAACTTACTCTGTTGAGGAATTGCTGTGTGATAACTTGTGACTGCTGGAAATACACTATTCATAACCCTAGGAGAGAAAGCAACTCCCAGAGGCTGGATGGGGAGATTAGCTTTCTGGAGATATCACATGTATGGCAGGGGTCTGTGCAGTCTTAAAATCCCCACTCAGAAGGGAGTGGGACATAAGTCAGACAGATGGCTGGGGGCTTGAGACTGATTGGGCACTTCTAGAGTAGACCATTGAGAGGGAATATTGATGCAGTTACCCCGAAACTGTGACAACCACCTAATTTAGGATAAAACTGTCTGGTGCACATGAATGAAATCCATAATTCTAAATGTGGAAAACTAATATCTGTATTTGAATAAAATACAAAAACAGTGCATTTTCAACTTAATTTTAACCTAAAATCTATTCTCAGCTCTCCTGCTGCAGTTTTAAAATGGGGAGGATAACAACATTCCTTTTCTTGCGGGTTGTGAATTTTGTTTTCATTGGAATGACCCTGGATTTAGCCTCTCCTTACCTTAAGGCTTTGATTCTCAGCCTGGGAAAGGGGTTAAAGAGTCATGAGCATAGTATCTTTGCCATATTGCTAGTTTGCTAGAACATCCCAAAATGGAAAAGGAGTACTAGTATGGAAAAGGTTGAAAACGCTGCCTTACTTAAGTGAGTTCTAATACTCTCTTACTGATACTTACAGAACCTCCATCTCACTGCTTCTAAAGCATCTATATTTAAAATCTTTGTTTCATGAAGGAGGAATTTGTCCTCCGTGTTGTTTGTTCTCTGTCAAAATGTTCTGCTTCTAGTAAAAGCTATTTTTGCTGCAAGATCTGAAAGTTTCTCGGTATCATTAGAAGATTCTATCCTTGATATAAGAGACTGCATTCTTCCAGCAGGGGAGCTGAATTTGGGAGTTCAGACTTGCTCCTCTGGTGAAGGAGAGAATTGCATTTCTTTTATACCTAGAACTGAAGGAGGAGTGAGAGCTGTCATTGAAGACTTATCTATTGGCATTTTAGAAAGATATTTTACTATTTCTGTGCTAATACTTTTAAATTAGTTTCTCTTTGTTGAGTTGGACGTCTGTTGAAACAAGCAGGTAAATGCATCATCTTGAGCAGTAAAGTCACTGGACTTTTCTCTAAAATATAGTACTTAATAATTTAACCTCTGAATATTAATACTAATAGTTCATTATTCTGTAAAAGTTGTATGCTAACCATACATGTTTTGCATTGTTTATTTCTCGCTTTGTGTTTTTAAGGCTGATAAAGAATTTGTATGGTCTTTGTGGAAACGCCTCCAGGTGGCAAATCCAGATCTTACACAAGCAGTCAGCTTGGTGGTGGAAAGGTGAGCTTGAAGACTTTCTGTATAATTTTTTTTTAATCAAATATGCTAGATATCTCTTCTATTTTATGCCACGTGGTTTCATGTTTAAAAAAACATTGTAAAACAGTCTTAAACTTCTGAAATTCTCTAGATCCTTTAATTTGTAAGAATGGTATCTTTAAACTTTGTCAAGACTTCCTAAAGCCTGAGATAGGCTTTTTTTTTTTTTTTTTCAAAAGCAAATCTAAATAAACTTTAAAACTCTGTGCTTTCATCCAGACTGCTCCTTCTGCATTGAACGATGTTCCTAATCTTATGTATAAGGAGTCTATCCTCGCATCCCTCAGATTAATTTGGTGTTATTCCTTTTTTAAAATAAGGGCTGCTAATGGTGGTTAGATTGAATGGTAGTCAGTGACCGTTTTTATATACTGTGTACATACATGATATAGGGAATTTTAGGTTGCAAAATCAAGCACTCCGTAATTAGGTAATTCTAGAATTAAGGTTACCTGTGCAACTGTAATTCTGTTCCCTGGTACATAAGCATTTTGGTGAGGTCTTTAATTAAATGATCACATACTGTTTTTTTCCACAGGGTCCCTGCATTATTCAGTGGACAGGATGGACAGTGCTAAGTGAAAGAGGCAGCTGTTCAACACTTCTTTCTATCTCCAAGCCCTGCACTGAATAAATAATATCTTATTTACTGATGGCATTCATCACCATAGTATCTGGTTCTTAGAAATATTAATGAATTTAGCACCATAATATATGATTGCCTTACAGATATTAATAAATTTATCTGCACATTAGTTCTGTGACCTAGGGAACTATGGTATCCCTATTTTGCAGATGGGGAATTGAGCCACACAGATGCATACTGAGGCCAAAATTAGAAGAAGTGATCATTAATTGTTGGTGCTCAACTTAAGATAGCTGTGGCCTGACTTTCATAGAGGCTCTAATCACCTGAAGCTTCCATTGATTTCAGGTAGAGGTGTGAGTGTTCAGCACTTATGAAAATTTTGCCCCAGGTGTCTCAAGTTGGACACCCAGAAAATAAGGAAAACAGTTAGTGGCCACCTCTGAAAATTTTGCATTAAGTGAGTTGCCCAACATCATGTAGAAGGTCTGTGGTATAGCAAGATACAACCCACTTCTTGTGCGTCCCAGTCTGGCACCTTAACCACAAAACCCTTTTTGATTGCTGCAGTTCCCTCCCTTAATCACCAATCATCAGCATCTGCTGTGAATATGGCCTGGGTTCTACAGTCAACAGCTTACTCACTGTACAGCCCTGTCTCATTTGCCATCCATCCTCTGCACTGAAAGAAGAAATGACTGTGTGGTAAAAATAGTATGTGATCATATAGTTAAAGTCTACAGCATAATGCATACACACAAGGTGACATAAATTGATGTTGCATGGGAAATGTGGCTGCATTGGAACATTCAGAAAATTTAGGAGTAATTCTAGAACAAGTTCTGCTGTGTATGTTCAGATGATGACTTTTTGTGATTCATAACTTGTCCAAATCCGGACATCTTTTGATGAGGACAGAAGATATTTCTCTGATCCCAGGACAATTCCCCTACCAAATGTAAAGTTTTATTCCAAATCCCAGGGGTGCTAGAGCTGTTAAAAAAGTGTGACTGTTTTTTTTTTAACTTTGGCAAAACTGTTTCTTGCTAACTTCATTCTTGGAAATGGCGGAACCACTTTTGCTAAAAATTATTTATGTAAAAATATCAACCTGAGGCAGAGAGCAAACACAGAAAACTGAAAGCTGATTGCATGAAAAACTTGGTAAAGTTCTAAAAGTGAAAACAGGGAACTATAATGAGAAGTGTTAGGTTGCCTTATCTATAGGTGTTGGGTATGTGCCTCTCCCTATAACTATAAAAGGAGTGTGTGTGTGTATTACATACAAAAAACGCATTAAAAGGAAGTTACTTAGGGCAAAGACTAGCTCACAAAAGTTAGGAAATGCCATTAAATTGTATAGACTGTAGTCAGATACTGAACTGTAGTTCAGACACTTTTATAGTCTCTTGTCCTCCCTTCCTCCAACTTTTCTTCCTAGGATTTTTTTCACACTTACTTGTTGCCTCATATTTTAAATTTGTTAGTATGTGATTCAGGACAAGGACTGTCATTATGTATTTGTCATCATAGCTAGCATGATGGAGCCCCAATCCTAAATGGGGCATTTGGGTGTTACTCTAATATAAATTAAATATTTTATTACTATTTATTATTTCAGTTTTCTTGTTACTATCATGAAAAACCTATGTGTTATCCTTTTATATATTCTATACGGTGCTAGAAGATAAAAGAGCGTGGTAGATCAGAAAACATTCCATAATATTATTTTATGGTGCATCTATTGATTTTTCTGAAGTTTTGGAATATTCTTTTTTTTTTTTTTTTTGGTGTATGCAATGTTTGCTGTCCATTTTTGGCTGTTGAGTCTTGTATTCTCATTTTGTTTTGTGCGCAAAAGCATGGTGACAGTACTGTTCATGCACTTCTGTAATGCTAAGTGCACTCTTTTGCTTCTATTTCTTAAAAGAACATTGTTTGGGCCCCTCTCTAGCAATCGCTTATAACCCTAACTTTACCTATAAATCTCTTTTTCTTCTTTTTGCTCCTGTAACTGGGTTCTCTGGGCAGTGCCTCCTTGTGGCCTGTCGGTATGATTCACTGCAGTGCAGGTCCCTAATAGTTGGGTGTTGTCCTCACAGATCTGGTATAGTGGTCCCGTAGCACTCTGGCTATGGCACACTTGAGTCCTATCCAGGAAAACAGTGAACTTCAAAATAAGGTTCACCCACGGATTCACTGGTGGCAGCCTGCTCTGGGCTTGTCTCCGTATTGCTAGTCTCTTTTTGATAGTCTTCCTGGGCTTAGTTGCCCAACCACCAAATGGCTTGTTTAGGTAGCAAACTTCCACAGGGTCTTGCCTAGAAGCAGGTTTTCCTCGCTGAGCAAGTAGCAGAGCTCTGTCTTCCTTCCTGGTTGTGAAACTCTCAAAGGGGTACCCAGAACTGAGTTATCTTGTTACCCCTCTGGCAGAGTGACCGAGAGACTTGCTTGTGCCAGTTTCCTGATGTCACCTGTCAGTTAGCCACCCAAGCAATCTCCTCAGGGCTCTGCTGGCCCTTACTTTGGCTTGCAGGTTAATAATAGGTGCACTCTGAGCCACACCTGACGTATTCCCACTGTGGTATTCACCCCCTGTTTCTAGACACTCACCGATATTACCAGGTTTGCTATCCCCCAGGGGACAGTGTATACACAAGTTTGTTTGATTCAACTGAGAATCAGTTCCTATATAATATTGCAACATGGAGATACAGTGAAAACAATCATAAGTTTATTATCAAAGGTTGAAATGTAAGAAATAGTGAGTAAGGATAGCAAGTGGAAGTAGAATTGGTTAAACATGAAAGAAAATCATAAAATGCAAACCTGAGTCTGTACTTATTAATGGTTACTTTTCCTGTTTAATAATGTAGATTTTCCCCTAAGGATTCAGTCTTGTGCAAAGCTAGCTGCTTTTCAGTCAAACCAGGGTACAAGCATTCAGAAATAACCAGGCTCTTCTAGGGGTGTCCTCAGTGAATGGATAACAAAATGCCTCCTTGCATTCTATTTATAGTCTTCAAAGTTCATTCTTCCTCTCTCTTCTCCCCCTCCCCCCTCCCCCAACATAGGGGCAGGGTCAGTTGAGTCCACAGGCTCCTTAACCCCCTCATTGCCAATGTGAGCCCCATGTGCTGCATCACAGCCCCCTCCCCAATTCCAAATCAACTTTCTCATCATATACAGCTCTAGTCTTCCAACAGCTTCTGACTTCTTGTGGCCTTTAGTTCTTCTACCTTCCCACATCTCTTGTCCTTTCAGAAAACTTGTCCTCCTTGTCCTCCTTTCCTCTACTTCAGGAACCAAGAACATTCTTTCTGTGCTCAAATGCCAGTATCATTTTCTCTCAACTCTAAGATGTTTCCTTTCCATTAGTGAGATTTCCAGGGATTCTGCAGAACTACAATCCCACATGGCTCTGCTGCTGGCTGGAAGATTGAGAGGAACGATATGGGATTACCATGTCTACCAAAGAAATACAGATTTAAGAAATTATGAAACATGGTGACTCAGTAAACCTGATAAGCAAACAATAGAAGCACTGAGTTAATCAGCAACATCTGAGAATCCTACACTGTAGAGAAATGGGTATAAGGCAACAGATCCCACATGAGAATTATTTTATATTAACATGTCCTCTTTTGTTTGAAATGCTAAAAGCATCAGTGAGCAGTTAAATCTGACAATGAGAAGATCTTGATTCAGGGTTGAGATGTGTTCAACCTTTTTGTTCTTTCTCCTTGGGGCTATACAAAATGGATAGCACAAGTGTTCGCATACCTTTATTTTCCAATATATTTATGCCAACTACTAACTTTCAGTGCTCACTAAGATAAAAGTTTTCATCACAGTTTTAGCTAAGGTCACAGGACAGCTACTTATTTCCTTTACTGGAACACATCATAAGAACTAGCAGGAAAGAAAATATCTCATACCCAAGATGAGATGAGTTTGGCAGCACTATACAGTGAGATTCAGTCCTTAAATTGGTGGATGAAGAAGGCAATTTTTCTGCAGGTAATGACAATATAATGGATAAAAAGATGCAAGTCTAAAGGTGTTAAAGTGCTCAGTTACAACTTCACACAATACAAAGAAGATGGAATGATAAAGAGAAAATAAATTGGTAGGAACTGAGACTTCAGGAATTACTAGTCCTACAATCAAGTAATTGTATATTTGTATTGTTAGATGACTTTATTCTAGCAACTTCTCAGACCTAGGTGGAAAAGTGCAATTTTTTGTTTCCATTTCATTTTAGAATTTTTTAGTAATATTAGGATTCCCATTATTTCTAACTTTACAATTTCAAAATGCTTTCATGCTCCCAAAATGGGAGTTCAGCTGCCCTAAAAATTTTAAAATTTAACTGGTACCTCACTGTGGCTGCAGTGTTAATTCCTGAAATACACAGAAGAATGCTTTATTTTCCAGCATTCTTTGCAGTTCTTATTCGGTGATTGTAACTACATTCCCCATTTAATATTCAGATGCAAACAAAAAATTATCTTTGCTGTGCAAATGAGAAAAGCCTTTGGGATATGTAAAAGCCTCCAGGTATTTTCAAACAAGCCATTGTAAAAGTATATCTCATGTTAGTGTACTTTCCAACTACTTTAAATACTATTGATCTCTGTATTATGTAAAAAGTATGCTATTTCTAGTTTGCTTGCCTTTTGAAACATTTATTTTTGATGATAAAATTAAAAAGGAAAAATGTTTTAAAAAGAAAAAGAATAAAGGTGCTAAAAAGTCCTGAGTTAACAGGTCAATCCATGTAGGCATTTAGTAAATATAGTTAGGGTCCATAGAATGGTGGAACATTGCTATAAATTTTAAAAGATATGTATAACACCTTTTGATTGGAAGCCCTATGTAAGCCTTTTCTTATTTACTGTACACAAAATCTTGACAGTTTTTTCCAACAATTCATTCTGATTTGCCCCCCAGACTCCTTTTTTTTAAAGGAGATATTACTAGATCCCTTAGTGGCTTTTAACATCCTTGACTGTGGTGCTGATATAAGACCTAATAGAAGTAAATGGGATAGCATTATGCTAGATACACTTATTCCTATTGCATGGATTCCTGCTTCTCCTCACTTAGAACCATAGGTGGAGTCTTGCAAGGCGCAGCACTCTCCCCCTGCTCTTCACCATTTGAGAGCTCTCTGAGAAATCTGGACTCCAGTGTCAACATTCTTTGCACAGTATTTAAGTGAGCAATTCTGTCTCCACTAATGTAAGCTCTGTCATCTCCAAGATGTCTCAATGTCTGGAAGAAAATGAGCAGATCAGCCTTAGTCCGGGAACAAATGAAGTGGTGATAGTAGAATCAATTGGAGTAATTTGTTACTTCCTTTAATTTCACCATGGATTTAGGATATCTGATCACAGGTTGTCAAGAAGCTGTGAAGTATCGGGTCATGTTGGATTCCTTACGAATCCAAAATATGCAGATTTGCTGGAAGTTAGGAACACGTCTGATGTTTTCCACCTCAGTAATCATTGAACTGGTGCATGTGTAAAATAGTTTAGATTGATGTTTATTAAGAAAATCATTAAAGCAATGTAACTTGCTCATTCACTTGCATCTTTTTGAAGGACTAATACATCACATGCAGGTGGCTTTCCATGCCATCTCATGCTATTGTTGTGAAAATAAGCAATAAACAGTGAAAACAGGAAGTGAATGACAATAGGTCTAGGAAGGAAATAACAGTTGATTCCTTTTAAAGGACCATTACTATTTTTTTTTCTTTCTGTGTGTGCATGTGTGTGAATTTATTAAAACAATTAAAATTAGGATTTGTGTTTTAACTCGATTCCCCAATTATCACTCAGGAAAATGGACAGAATAATAGAGTATAAGGGTGTAACCTCTTCATCTAAGGTCAAATAATTGTGACTGTCTATAGTTGATGGAAGTTTAATATCCTATTTCATTAAAAATTCTCAGAACATTGAACATAAGTCAACATTCCATGGAGAAGAAAGTATTATGCAGCTTGCACGTGTGCATATCTGCATATCGGAGCACAAAATATTGACATGATAATTGCAGTCAAGCCTGAGTGAACAGTGGCCTGTGGGAATTCAGCTGGTGTTGTACCAACTGGATGGCTGCTCAGGACACAGTTTGAAATGCAAGGTGCAAGTTAGCACTTTATTCAGCACAAGCAGGCATCATTTAAAAATCCTTGGGGGAAACCCTGGTGATGTGCAGATGTTAAAACAGTCTGTTCTGAAGTGCTGATATTTTTGAACACTGTAAGAGACTTGTGTATCTAGATGAAAAATGTTTGCAAAATTATTCACAGCAAAATATGACACAATTTTCATGCTTCACACACTACACTCAATGTAAAAACTGTAAAGAGTCTTCTATGTGCATATATTAAAATCAGACTGCGTAATAAATCACCTACTGAAGAAAGTCACTGAACTTGTAAAAGGAAAAATTGGTTTCTTTAATGATACTTTTCCATTATGAAACATGCAATAAAATAGATAACAGAACAAGTAACAGATATCATAGGAGTATACACATATAAGTTGATAACTTTTTTAGAATCTATGAAAAATAATTTAATTTCAGAGTATGATATTTTTCTTTTTCCTGTTTTGGTTGCAATCAGATTGATTTTACTTAAAGATTTATGTACCGGTACTTAATTTTGCATGTTGTAAAGAAATATTCAAGTAGGCTACGTGATCATGTTATCGAAATAAATGGCCTTTCTTTAAAAATTGTAGCATGAATGGCATTCAAGTATGTATTCTTTTTCCTCCCATATTTTATAAATCCGTTTGAAGTACAATTCTCTAAGTATTTAAAGACAAAGGAATTCATTGTGCATGTGGCAATTATAAAATCTGGGTTGACTGTTAAGTGTTAGGTTTTGCATTCCTAGGATCTGAATGAGGAGGAATAGAAATTTATTAGGATATCAAAATTAATTAGCCCTGTTTTTTCAACTCTTTCACTTACTATGTAGTGAAAGGCACCATAAAGTTTCCAATTGAAAAATTAGGCATAAGCCCAATTCCTGCTGCAGGTTCTGCGCAGGCACAAGGTTCTGCTTGAAATATTGCAGCCTTTCAAGTTTCTTGTCTCCCTCCTCCAATTTCTAAATGAAATTTTAAAAAAAAAAAGTGTATGTCTAGGGAATCATTTCATAATTTTAAATTTGATAGCCAAATAAATAATAATGAGAATGTAACCATGATTTTATCACACAATTCAGAGTCTCCAAACTTCCTTAGATATTTAGGGGGAAATTTATAAAGGGGCTCTTTTTGAGTATTATAAAATAGACTCTTATAAAAATGTGATCCATATGGTAATCGAGATGAGGTGAGCAATAAAACTATGGAGAGCTCTCCAAATAAACAGCCCCAGTCTTTTTATTAGTTAAACCAGTTGTCATTAAATGTAAAAAATAGCACATCTTTATTTAGCTCAGATGGTTTTTATTTTTTTCAGAAGAATGGTTAATTGAATGATTGATGCAAGTAAAGACCAATGGTAGAATCCAAAATACCTCTTTTCCCTATTACTTTTTCTACTGCTTTGCAAATTTATTTTATGAAATATATTTTTACAAACTTCACTGAACTTTGCTTTTGAAAATCTGTGGGCTTTTGTAATGCAAGTTCTATTTTCACACCTCATTCATAGTTAAATGTTTCCTTATAGTCTCTAATATTTCATTTTTGACAACTCATTAAAAATGGGCCAAATCCCAGAAAATGATACTGTCATGTCGTATAATATATAGCGTGGGCCAGAACACAATAAAATTTACTTAATGCTTTAGAATAATTTCCCAGATTTTTGGCTTTCGGTGGATGGTGAAAGCTGAATGTGGATAATCCATGTGGCTAAATACAGCTATGTTAAAATTTTTAAATAGGTAGTACTCATGGGAAAAGTGATTGGAGCTTAAAACTTGTATGAATTGACAGCCTCTCTTCACTCCATTTTTCATCCTAAAGAAGTCTGCAAATATTCTTAGCTCAGATCATTATTGCTCATCAGTGGTTCTAATTAGCTAAACAGGAGTTTGTCTCAGTCATTGATCATCATCAACTTCTTGACAGTGCATGATTTTTTTTTTTCATATTTTGGTGAACCTTTTTAATGTATTGTAAATGTATAAAGGGACCCAACAAAGATTTTTTTTTTCTATATACCTGTTTCCTTTATAAAGAGCAAGTCTTATTTTAGCCATGCTAATTGAACCGTATCCTTTAAACTGCAGCAAGAGATCCAAAGATATTATAGTACTGTAGCATACGGTAGTTTTACCTAGTGTCTCTTTTGGGAGCATCCCTGTAATGAGTATTGGAAGTCATACTATACCGCCAGGAGGAGCTGCTGATAAAATTCCATACAAGGCTTTAATTTATGCTGCAAGCTTCTGCTAACATCCCTTGCATCTTTATATTACTGTAATAAGTTGTAGTTGTTTTCTTCTTTAGTAATTTGTGATAACTAATTGAAGCACATTTCTGTGACATTATCCAAGATTATGGTATGTGTCATCTTTGTAGCTGGAATAAAGAATACAAATACCCTAACATTTTGAATTAATTATACACAAATATTTTTTCCACTTGTGAAATTGAATATGGATGTGTGTTACAAACCTCATTGCTTGCAAATTTTGTTAAAGGGCCACTATATTTGCTGAACCAGTAACCAATGATTAGGGAAAAGATTGCATTTTGTTAGCTATGCAGTTGGAATCTCAGGGGTGTGTATGTATATTATATATGTAATCTACACTTCCTTTGCAGTGCTAATACAGGACTCTTTCTCTCTGTCTAATCCCAGACTTTTCATTCTTAAAAATCACTCTGGTGCAGCTTTGTCCTAAAGTTACAGGGCTTCATAAATACTTGACTACCAATAAAACACTGGAATTAGCTGTGCACACACTTTTCCACTGCTCCAGTGAAGCTTGTTTTCTTGCTTCATTCTTGGTTATTGTATTCATTTGCTTCTAATTCCCTCTTTAAAATAAAAACAAAAGCTGCCGAGTTCTTTTGGGGCTCGCCTTAGGAAAACCACCCCCCACCCATCAGGTTTTCATATCAATTAGTCAAACTGAATGCAGGTTTAATAAATTTCCAAGTTATGATTGCAAAGCTTTATTAGAACAAGCTAGTTAATTACTCCACCCTTTAAAAATGCTCACTGTTAATTGTGGTGTGAAAATGCCTGTATACACATGAGACAATTCATTACAGTGCACTAACTCTGCATTTATCACGAACTCTGGTATCCTCTTTCAAAGTGTATTAAGTTCAATCTGAATTGAGAGGTCGGTGTATTGTTCATGGGTGCACAATGTTGCCATGTACTACTTTGGCAGTCCTCCAGTTGCTATTTCACACTGCTTTGCTGGTGACTGTTTATCTCTGTGCCCTCCACTGCATAGAGTCAGCTGATCAGATGCCCGTCCCCCCATTTAAAAATTGGCACAGGACCAGAATTTGCTCATTTGCTCCTGGATTCAAATATACCAGCATTGCTGTGATATTACTTCAGAAGCCTTCCAACATGTCTTGAGCAGCCTGTTGGAGCCTCGCCGAGGCCCTAGATAAGACCTGACATCTGTGGAGAAGTGTTGGTGCAGAAGCTATGTGGCCAGTCTCCAGAATAAAGATCTTTTGGGAGACGTTGCTAAGCTGATATCTGCAAGGATCACAACTGGGAGGCCAACCATTGCTGGAAAAAAGAGGAAACAGCTCAAGAGGACTTATATTAAAACCAAGGATACCAGGGAAAGGTCCAGCAGTGAAAACCTGAGGAGCTAGACAGGGTTTTGAGCAATTATACCACTATTGAGCCCAAAGAGGTTGTGGACCCTAATCCTTCTCTGTGGCCCCTCCACCAAGAATGAACATCAACAGTCATGGGAGGAAGAATGAGAGGAGGCCAATGAAGAGCTGTCCCCAGAAAGACAGGATCCCTTTATGACTCAGGACCGTGATGGTAGCTGTGTATGAAGTGAGTCTGATTATCAATCAGAAACCCAGGCTGGGACTGAGGTGCAGATCCTATTGAGGGAACCATGTCACATAAGTATCTATCTTTACAATTTACTATTATGCTATTACAAGTTCTAACTTGTGTTCCAGATGCCCCAGGATTGTAGCCATTTTTGGCTGTTATGAGCCAAGAGCCTTTCCAAGTCTTGAGCCTCTGCCTCTCTCTCTCTCAACTCATGCTGTCTGCTCGCCCTCTCCACCACCCATGTTCAGAATGCCAGCTGCTCTGGCCAGACACACGGCTTCTGTCTCATACTAAAACTGTGACCGTCATCCTTTTTCAAACCCATGTCACTAAGGGCACATACCCATCTACCCATTTTCTTTCTCCCTTCCTATTGAACAGCCCCAGCTCCCCACTGTTCACCCTGCTCAAAATGGCAGCCAGCACCGTGGAGCAGCTGCAAGCTCTACCTGACCTGCAACATAATCACACAATGAAAACATTAAATTGTGCAAAATTCAACAGTACTGAGACAGTGGATATAGGAAAAGGAAGTTTGGTTAGTGTTCTCTGTTTACATGAGGGAGACATGGGCGTTGCGTGTCCATACAGGTACTAAGGACTACAGCTGCCTGCTGAGATATAAATGTCCTGTAAAAGATCTTTACATTATGCATAGTAAACCTCTTAATGGCTTTTCACAGGCTTACATGAAGATGGGGAACAGTAAATGCTTCAGATAATCAGTGCAGCATCCTATCTATTTTTCTGTGCACTTTCATCATGTCTTCAGGGGAGGTAAAGCAGAATCTAAAGCTGAGAAATTGCTTGATTTTGGTCCAGACATTATGCAGGAGAGGTGCATGGTAATTTCCCCCAGTATAGCTTGCCAGTTGCCTTCCACTCCTGCAGCACTTCTGGGGGGACCATCTTGGTGAATAACTTTACAGTGTATCTCACTGGTCTCCCCTTTGCCTTTATGAAGGAGGCCATTCTCTGCCTCCTAGTTACCAGTCTCAGGGTAATACCATTGAGAGTCAGGACAGCCTAAAGGAGAAGTAGAGGGGATTACTATCCACCGTTCCCGCTACTAACTTATCTAACACTCTAAGAACCTCCAAAGCACAGCAAAACTGCAAAGCCAAACCAGGAACATATTTCTCAACCCCCTCTTATTTCCTCAGCTTTCAAGGTACAATGGCATACCCAAACAGAATATACTGCACAATCAAAAATCCCAAACTACTCTTCCTAGTGCACACGCCATTTAATATCTCTGAGGTTCTTCTAAGATTGAGAAGAATCTCAGTGAAGGGAAATCAGAAATGCACACTAAAAAAGTGTTATCATAGCCTCTCTGGAATATGAACAATAACTGCTTGTTTTTCTTCCTACTCCCCCATCCATTGCTTCTACAGCACCCAGATCCTCAAGAATGAGTGGCTGGCTAAACTGAGGGGGAAGAAACAGCAAACTTGGGATAGAATGTTCTCAGACCTCACCGCAGACTTCACAAAATCCATGAAAGCAATGGAGAGGTGGAAGTCAGAGAAGGAAAATAATGAATTGTCTAGAGAGATTGGTGGAGTGGTCAGAGACAGTGTGGCTATGGAAAAGACACTGTGCAAAAACAGAGGGAGCTGCAGAAGCCACTGCTTGAGGCAGAACCAGAACGTTCCGCTGAAGCACGTGCTCCTGTTAGGGCAGCAGGCAATGCAATGGCCTAAACCAGGACATAGCCATGTTCTGCTGCCCCTGGACAGTACGAGATACTGGGAACACCAGGATCTACTCCCCTCTATGTCCCTGCAGCCGTGCTCCCAGAGGACATGCCTAGGCCCAAGTTCAGGGTAGTAAGAGGAATTGCACTTCAGAGACCAGCTCTTTTGAACCAAATAATGTCCCTCATAACTTTGAGCCCCATCACTCAACAGAAGGTACAAGAGCAAGAGGCAGAGACAAGGCCTTTACGCACCTGTGAATTAACCCCCACCCCCATTGTTGTGTTCTGCTGTACACTGCTCTACATCACTCTAAAGTTTTGTTTCATTATTGTTTTAATTAAAGGTTTATTTCTGGTTGTTAGATAATAGATTGTTGTTTAATAATAACTTTAAAATTCATTTACTAAGAGTCAGCAATTCATTCTACACAGAAAACGCAGACATTTTGCAAAGGTCATCATTTTTTATAAAAGTATCAAGGCACAGACACAAGATAAAATACTGAGAGTCACAATATGCCACTTCTACCACCCATAAAAGAGACTGTGCTGCTCACAGTCCATCCCCCCCATCCTCTTCTACATGGGAGAGCAGCTGGATGTAAAGCTGCCCATTTTCAGGCCTGAGACTCAAAGTAAGGGCCATAGGCATCCGTGACAATATTTCCCTGTCTGTTTCCATTTTCTGGTGGACACATAGTTGGTTGCTCAAACAACTGAGCAAGTCATCACACTTCAGCCTCCCACCCATCTTAAGCCTTTCTCCCTTACTCTCACAAATATTGTGCAAAATACAACATGCAGCTATAAACTTAGGCAAGTTTTTTTTTCAGCAGCTTCCAACCTATTCCACAAACAGCTCCATCCTCCTTTCAGATGGCCAAATGTCCACTCCCCTGTCATTCAGCAACACAACAGAAGTTAAGTACTTCCTCCTGTGAATGGCTTCATTAGCTAGGGAAACAGACGATAAGCTGGGTTCCCCAGGACAACCATCTGCACAGTATTAATGTGGAGCATTATAGAGTCCTAGGGCAAATGTCCTTTATTCATTAAGATAAATAGAGCTGAGTTCAGAAACATCCTATCAACGTGGACCTTTCCAAACCACCCTACCATGGGGAACAACCAGCCCCTGCAGTACCATGGAGAAATAACACCTTTCTGTTTATGAATTCTGAGTCCTGGTGCAGAGGGTAAATGATAGGGATGAGGTCTCATCAATTGCCCTAGTACAATTTGGGAACTCCAGTTGTGCAAAGCCATTAATAATGTCCTGAGCCAAGCTTTATAACCCATTGCAACACACCTGCATGACAATGGCCCCAACAGTTGATCTCCCTATGCCAAATTGGTTGGCTATGGACCAGTAACATTCAAGGGCAGCCAGCTTCCAGATGTCAATGGTGACCCACTTCTCAATAGGTATAGGGGACTGCATGTTGACACAGCCACTGCAGCTCCAGTACTAGTTCAGCACATATCTCAAAAAAGGTTGCCTTCGCCATCCTGAACTTCTCTCACCACTGCTAGTCAGATCTGCAGAAACATCCTTTCCCAGCAGTCAAGGCTGGTTTCCTGAGCCCAGAAACAGCACTGTACTGTGTGAAGCTGCTCTATGAGCAGCACTTGTAGTAGAAGTTGCTTGTTGTTGTCCTCTTCTTCCTTGTACACATTCTCCTTCCTCTGTCACCGAAGCTGCTGCTGTTGCTGGAGGAGCTACTGCTGCAGCCACATCATCTGCTCAGTGGTGTGGCAGGCAAAGTCTAAAACCAAACCCGCCTGGTTTCAAGACCAGATATACAGCCCAGCAGTCTGGGAAGGGGGTGATTGTTACGCAGAGAAATGGAAAGGACAGTGGACGAGAGACTGAAAGTCAGTGTGCGTTGGGAGATTTTGGAAGAATTAGATGGATAGGGAGGAAGAAGATCTGAGGGTAAAAGTACATTTTGAATAGAAAATTGGAATTGACAAGGTTTAAATAAAACTTGAGTACTGAAAGGGTTAAGAAGAGTTATTAATAGGTTAGCAGCAACTTGTGCATGGGTATGGATTGGAGTTAAACCAATTGGAATTAATATTGGAACCATTGGTGTTAATTAGGGTGACCAGACAGCAAGTGTGAAAAATTGGGATGGGGGTGGGTGGTAACAGGAGCCTATATAAGAAAAAGACCCAAAAATCGTGACTGTCCCTATAAAATTGGGACATCTGGTCACCCTAGAGTTAATATTTAACATTCTCGAAGTTAGAGGGTTAGACAAGATCATATTGGGCAAAGGAGCTAGGAGGTTTTTTTTGTGTTTAAAAATATTTATATTTGTGTCTTGTCTGTATTTCATATATCTTTCCCCTGACTCTATATAGTGCCCATTTTAATTCTAAGGCACCTATCTTTTCATTTGTCTTTAAAGCTTCTAATAAACTTCAGAGAACTGTTGACCTGATCAAGCAAAGCACCTAAGCACATGCTTAACTTTAAATATGTGAATAGTCCCACTGGAAATTAAATTGATGGCCCTCTACTTTGAATGCCTCGTTACCACGTAGACAGATCTTGTGGCTCTTTTATCCAGTATTAAAACTGATCTCACTTGCCAAATTAGGACACAGAGCTGTGCTGGCAGGAGGACCTAGTGTAGAAGCAGCTATACCAGCAAAGCTGCGCTTTTACTGGCATAGCTTGTTTCACTCATAGGGGTAGTTTTACTGCCTGGCATAGCTTAGCCAGGTTAGCTGCGTCCATACTAGGAGTGCTTTGCTGGTATAGCATGCTGGTATTCCTATCCTGATAAAGTGGTTCTAGTGTTGTAGACATGACCTATGTTTAGTTTTCTCTCTTCTGTTTGTGATGGGAATTTTCCTTGAGTAGGAACTGTAAGCTTTAGACCAACTGTAGTAAAACATATATGCTGACAGATTTTGCAGAGGAGGCTGGAACTGTTTCTATTATTTTTTCCCTGTTTAGTTATTTATGCTATGCTTATCACTGTAATAACTGCCAATCTTACACATACACCTCTACCCTGATAGAACGCTGTCCTCAGGAGCCAAAAAATCTTACCGCGTTATAGGAAAAACCACTTTGATCGAACTTGCTTTGATCCCCTGGAGGCGCAGCCCCACCTCCCTGGAGCGCTGCTTTACCGCGTTATATCCAAAATCGTGTTATATCGGGGTAGAGGTGTACCATAAGTTGAGCTCAATTTCAATTACATTTCCTAAAAAAATGCTTGTATATATGAGAATTAATTCTGCCATATAATCCATACAGTTTAACATTGCTCTATTTATTTGTTGAATACTAACACTGGGCATGAACCAAAGTCCACTGAAGTCAATAGAAGTCTTTTTCCACTGACTTCAGTGGGCTTAGGATCAGATCCAGTGTGCTCAGCACTGTATAGGCCATGTACTAGACAAGGTCTTTTTTGAGGTGCATACAGTCGAAATCAACAAGCAATATACAACTAGTCAAACACATAAAGCACTGCATGACCAAGAGATAAACCTCAAAGTTTCTGTTTGGTCCTACTTACACCCATCTCAGAGCTGGATAAACTTGAAATGCAAGGTTTTCTGATATTGCTTGATGAATATCTTTTAAAAACTTTTTGCATTAATTCTAGAAAGCCAATAAAGTAGATAATACTCTGCTTTTAAGTATGGCTCCGAAACACAACAAATAGGTCTGGTTTCTTGTAGTGCTTATTTCTCACCAAAATAACCATTTGGCTTACAACTTCTTCTGCAGAGGTAGAAGAAGGTTGCTCACTCTTCAAAGATGCTTACTCTGTGTAAAAAAAAATTTCCCCATATAGAGTTAACACTCTGTCTGCAATCAGAATCAGATTGGAAGTTTTAGCAATCCTGGGACTTTGAGAGGATATCATGTTAGAAAGCATTAGGGAGCAGTACATTTTGAGCGAAAAACTTCCAGTAGTTGACAGCCTTAGAATAGAACTCCTGTGGATGCTGAGGAAAAAATCGGCTTGTGCCACAATGTATGCTATCCTTTTTAAATTTCCCAATATGGAACTCGGGAGGGTTGCACAATTCACTGCTTTTATGGGCCAAGCTCATTGCATACACCAGGGGCTCCTTGTATTTCTCCCTTACCTCCCACAAGCACCCCTGTATGCCTACTTCCCACCCCCTCTATTTCAGGGACTCCCTGAAATTGCACTCCTCATCATGCCAGGGGCTCTATGTCTCCCCTCCCCTAAAACTCTTCTCCCCTGATTCCAGGGTTCTCAAATCTCTCCCCTGTGCCTGGGCTCTGTGTACTTCCCTCATACATCCTTTCTTCCCATTCTTATTTCTTTTCTGTCTAGGAAATAAGTCATTGAGAATGTTCTATGCAGTGTTGTTGTAGCTGTGTTGGTTCCAGAGAGACAAGGTGGGTAACATAATCTCTTTTATTTGACCAACTTCTGTTGGTGAGAGAGACAAGCTTTGGAGCATACATAGTTCTTCTTCAGAGTGTTAACATTTTACTGTCAATTGAGATGAAAGGCAGAGGTGTTGTTATGATAGAAGGTCTTAATGGCTCCATCAACCAATTTGTTGATATATAGACAGTTGCAGACCTGATTACAACTGATGGTCTGCTAACCAGATGCTAGGGGCTCTGTGCATCCAGTTTTCACCAAAATCAATAGGGTCCTGCCAACTGATGACTAGAACATTACCTGAAATGTTGGTATTGATTGGATGCAGCATTCAAAAATGATTGTGTTACAGACAAACAGAAAAATGCCATCAAGTTGAGTGGGAGATCTGCCAAATTAAGGTTTCTGTGTTGCTAACAGGAAAAAAGAGTTTGCTCATTATATAGCTGAATAGACCATGCCTTTTGGAAGTAACACTGCAGATTACGTTAGGTTTTCTTTTTATGATATTTCAACTCTTGGTACGCCTGTTTCTTTAGAATAAAGTTGTCTTAGCTGTTTGCCAATGTAATTTGCTGTCACTTGCCATATGCTCCCTGATTAATTCCGTAGAGGCTGTCAGCCTTAGATAATTTAATTTTCTGTGCTTTAAAATGACATTCATTATCAGGACATGAAAAATTCAAATGATTAACTGCAAATTATGACTAATAAAGTGTCTATTTTTTGTTTCTAGAGAAAAGCAGAAAGCTGAAGTCAAGGACAGGAAAGTATTAGAAATTTTGCAAGTCAAAGACAACAAAATACAGGCACTGGAACAGGTTAGTATGTTTTAAGTAAGTACATGAGGAATATAGTTGTTATAACTTACTTCTAATCAGTATTATTTGATTTGCTAGTGTGTTAAAGTAGATATTTTAGATCACTGTGCTCTAAATGTACGTTTAGATCCTAGAGGCCTCAGAGAAGATCTCTTCTCTTCTTCCTATGTAAGACAACAGTTGAGCTCAGATGAGGTGCTTGAACTAATAATCCTTTGGCTTAAATGGGTAGAGGTGTGGACAAGATCTTTTCAGAGAAAGGTTGTCAGTTCTAATTCTTGCTTCCCATACTAGTCTGCCAAAGCCTGAATTTGTTGACCTTCAAGTCAATGTGGAAAGCTCATCTTTTTTCTTCATCTTTTTCTGATAAAATAGACTGGGAAATTCTGGTTTGGGAAGGTTTTGAGATGTTTCCTTATTTTTGACAATTGTCTTTTTTTTTTATTATTATATTTGCTGGGATAGCTCACATTTTCAAATAAATTGGAAGGATAAATGTGTATTAGCTTATATTTGTGGGAGACTGTACCAGACCTAAATGTAATACCACTTGTGTATTCTAGTGATAATAGTGTTTAGTAATATTTAGCAGCCTAAATCAAATGCTAGGATAAAAGAATAATGATAAAACATACTTGGCATAAACCATTCATGTTGTCACTTACATTCTTCACAATTGAATGTTTTAAATCAATAAAGAGAGAGGAAAACTGTAAGTGTTGAACAAAATCTTTTATTAAAACTGAGGAACCATAACAAAGTTGAAGCTATTTTATTTATTTTGATAACTTTTAAGTGCATAGTCAAAACCCTAAGCACTGTCATAAAACTTAAGATACAATAATAATAAAATCCAAAATTAGATATTAAAAAAGTCTTGCAATAACATCTACAAAATGTAAGAGGACAAAACAGTTCCCTCTTAACCAATCACTCCATAACTCTCAACTCACTACCTTCTCAAAATTCCAGGGGAAAAACAGGCCTTGCAACATATCCTGAAGATTAATAAGAAAAGACCTTTTGAGATCCAGGAAGGATGGGATCTTTCTTTTAAATGAAAGGGGCATTACTTTGCGCCTCTGTTGATTGCAGCTCTGATGATATCATAATGGGAGATAAATAGTCTCTCAGGGTGTCTTTACATTAGCAAAAGTTGGACCCATAATTTGCAGTTTCTTTAGTGGTAGTAAAGGTGGATAGCCCATTGCAGACAGGGCTCTAGAAATGTTACCAACCTGTTGTCTACTCCTGTCGGATTAGTTTCTGCCCCTTCTTCCACTCTGGCCAGCAATGATGGCTGGCTGCTGACCAGACTTTATGCTCCCCACCATCTCTGAGAGACATTATTTCCTGGAGCTCACCCTGGGGTTATATGGCTGTGTACCACTTCATACTCAGGACCTTAATGGCACCATCTAGCACTTGATAATAGCTAGCTCATATAGTGCTTCTGTGCATGCTATTATTAAACTATTATGTACTGATGTAGTACAACCAGCTGATATATTTGCTTTGTCTTTGTAGACAGTATAGAAAATATCCATATAAAAAGCACAAAAGGGCAAGAGCAAAAGCAATAAGTATTATAAGCACATTGAAATATAACGTAAAGTACACAATGGACTCGTTGGAGTTTAATTAATGAATATTTAATTATTTGTGACTGTGACGGGTGACCAGGTCCTTTGAGGTCTCACGGTCCTACCATGTCCTGCCTCAGAAAAAGAGCAGTGAAAGTGGGTCCTCCAGGTCTGTCTATAAAAGGCTGAGGAGAGGCAGCCATTCAGAATGCAGCAGGCTCTGTTAAAAGGAGCTGCCAGGCCTGAGCAGATCATTTCCTGGCTCGGATCTCAAGAATAAGGAAGGGTGCTCCTTGCTGGAGCTCAAGGGAGAACCAGAAGATGGGTTCTGGTGGCATTGGCATTAAGTGAGGAAGAAGAAGAGTTAACAACTTCAGCCTTGGCGTAAGGGTGAAGAGAAAGGGGTTACATGGGAAGTAGCCCAGGGAATAGCAGCAGCAGCTATTAAAGGAAGCAACGTGTCAGTTATTTATAGGGTCCCTGGGTTGGGACCTGGAGTAATGGGCAGGCCCAGGTCTCCTCCTCCCCCCCCCCCCAAACTCCCCGGCCACTGGGGAAGTGGCCTAAGCCCCAAGGAGGGGATAAGACTGCATTAAAAGAAACAGGCCCAGGGATGGGGCTGAAGACCCTGAAAAGGACCAACCATTTGTTGAACTTTGTTACCCCAAAAGAGGGCTGAACTTGAAGGAGTGACCTGGCTGGAGAGCTGGGACAATAAGAACTGATAAAATCAAAGTGTCTCCAGGGAGAAAGCCCTGGGGGCACTGCTGTGTACCAGGGTAAGCACGGACTTAAAGCTAGCCCAGAGAGGGCTGAGAACCGAGCCCAGAGACAGGGCTACAGACTTTAACAAGGGCATAGAGACAGGTCCTTTTGGACCTTTTACCCCAGAAGGGGTTCATCCATCTATTAACTGAGTGACTTAACCAGAGGGCTGAAACATTGAATATCCACCTGATGAGGGCAACAGCCAACAGATGGCACTGGAAGCAGAGAAAGGGAAGAGTACAGGGCTGCACCCAGCTCACCAGAGGTGAGTTCGCACCATCTCAGCGACTGTTTATAATTAGTGCTTTAATTAGTGCATTTTCTCCTTTCTATTCTTGCACATTTCTCAGATGTTTAATAAAACTAGTGTTCCTCATGTACTCCCCCCCCACCCCCCATGAATCGTAACATGGCACTGCAGGGCCCTCTTGGCCCCTGCCCCAGTTGGGCTGATAAAGTCACTCGGAGACCCTGGGTTCAGTAACGACCGGTGCAGTTTATTTACAGGTTGTGCTCCCATGACCTATTCACCATATAAGTAACCCTTTGCTGTCTGCTGGAGGGGAGAGCTACCTCCCTGCTTCCACTCCCTACCTTTTCCCTTTCTTCCTGCTCTCCCGCTCCCCCACGGCTTTCTTCCCCTGAGGCTTTTATGCAGCCCCAGGCTAATCAGGCTGGCACCTGTTTCCCCTTTGCCAATCAGGTGCAGGTTTCTCTAGGCAGCTCCAACCTACCTCCCTTAATTGGAACTGGCATGACAGAGGGCTGGCTCAGGTGTTCCAGCTCAGCACCATGTCACAGGCATTTAATGAATCATGGAATAATACATCAGTGTTAGAAACAGAATTTTCTATATTTTTCTCAAAATAAACTCAATGTAAAATCCAGGTAGATAATGTAAACCTTTCACCATAAAAGACTCTCAAATGGTCATAATATAACCGAGGGAAAACGTCTGCATGCTCATGTAATAGCTGTTGTGATACATATTTTGTTCACTAGATTAGGTCTGTGCAGTGATTTGCAAAGAGTGTGGAATAATGTTAAGGAGGACTTTGTTTCAGTCATTGCTATAATGAAAGTTATTTTAAAATGGGAGTAAAAGAATATGTTTATGAGGGGGCACACCCTCACTCTGGTGGAGAAGAAACCCTGACCAATCCAACCCCCCCGCTCCTTGTCTCCTGACCGCCCACTCCTGAGACCCCCCCCAACCCTCACCGCCCCCCCAGGACCCCACCCCCATCCAACCCTCCCTGTCCCCTGACTGCCCCAACCCCTATCCACATGCCCGCCCCCGACAGGCTCCCATGCCTATTCAACTGCCCCCTGCTCCCTGTCCCCTGACTGCCCCCTGGAACTCCCTGCCCCTTATCCAATCCCCCAGCCCTGGCCCCCTTACCATGCCGCTCAGAGCAGCATGTCTGGCAGCCGTGCCGTCTGGCCGGAGCCAGACATGCTGCTGCGCAGCCCTGCAGGAGTGTGCAGCCCCGCTGGTCAGAGCGCTGCCCGCGCAGCAGCATAACTGCAGGGGAGGGGGAACAGCAGGGGCTAGCCTTCCTGGCCAGGAGCTCAGGGGCTGGGCAGGATGGTCCCAGGGGCCGGATGTGGCCCACAGGCCGTAGTTTGCCCACCTCTGTACTAGGGAGTCACTCCAGCATTCCTCTTTGAGGGAAATAGCTGGAGCTTCGTCCTGACCCCACGGAAAAGGAACATTACAGGTTCTGATGGTACCAACAAGGTTTTCTAGTTCATCTCTCGATGAATTAGTCACTCTGGCATCTCTGTTCCCTCCAGACAACTGTAATCTGTTCCAAGAATTATTGCATGGAGTGGCAGAGGAGCACCGGATCTCCCTAAAGGATATTCTGCAAACTTGATTTGGCTGGCTAGAAATTCCAGTTAATGAAGCTATTCTGGATCTGCTGGAGCAGTCTGGCATACAATAACCACATACGTTCCTACCCCCAAGAAGGCAGAGAAACGCTTTTTTGTTCCAGCCAAGAAAGCAGAATTTCTCTTTACCCATACTCCATCTAAATCTCTAGCTGTACAAGTTACCACAGAGACAACATCCAAAATCCACTTGTTCTGACAAGGAGGTTAAATATCTAGACTGGTTGGGAAGAAAGGTCTTCACGTCCATTACCCTTCAGTTCAGAATAGCGAACTATCCAGTGCTTTTGGTTAAAGAAGGCTATCTGAACTATTCCAAGTTCACAGACTTTGTAGATAAGTTGCCACAGCAAGACAGAACTCAGTTCCAAGCTCTTATTGAAGTAGGTAAACTGGTGGCCAGAACTGCACTTCAATCAGCAGCTGATGCAGCAGACACATCATCCATGTCAATGGCAACGGCCATGGTAATGTGCCATGTGTCTTGGCTACAAGTGTCGGGATTTCCCAGAGGGGGTCTAAAATACCGTGGAGGCTTTGCCCTTCAATGAAGCCCACCATTTCAGTGAAAAGACATGAGCGCTTACATACTCTGAAGAATTCCAGGGCCACCTCCACTCCCTGAGAATAGATACACAATCACCAGAGCTCAGTTTGTAATGAAAGAGGTGCCAGGGCTCAAGTAATTAGGTGTTTGGGCTCAAGCAATTTTTCTACTTCCTTTCACCCGGAGGTGCCGGGGCAATGAACTGCCAAGCCTAGAGGTGCTGGGTCTCAGCCCTGGCAAGCCCTGGCACAAATTAAGCACTGACCATCACCAAAAAGAAAATATCACAGGCAACCCTACAAACCTAGATTAGTGACTCAACAGTTTTATCATCAGTGATCTTGCACTCCTACTTGTAAGAGACAAAGGGTAGAGAAGCATTATTTCCCTGCACTTCCCACATTTCAGCACCAGCTCAACCCCATCCCCCAGCTAAAAGACATTTTTGATGGGAGTTTGACAGCTGCAAACTGTAAAGTATGCCACCATTATCCAACCCCCCCATATTCTTTGGGGGATGTTTAGCACTCTTTTTCCATAACTGGAGTGTTATAACAATAGATAAGTGAGTATTAGACATCACTCAATCTAACTACGCAATCGAGTTTAGTTCCCTGCCTCCTCCAAAACCTACATCTCCCCCCGCCCCCCCCAAAAAAAGTGTTCTGGGCCTTCATAGTAGAATTACTATTTAATCCTTGTGGGCTCAGGTGTCTTATATGGAGTATCTTTGTTCTTAAAGCAGTAGTTTTGTCTCATATAGTCATTGCATCTCTAGTGGCCCATCTTACACAAAGGTTGGAAAAGATAGGATTTTGTATGCTAAAAATTCCTTCCAATACTATTGTTGAATTTCCACCTTCGTCAGTATATTGATCAATAGTTTTCCTTCATGCTGATTCCCCAGTCTTAGGAAGGTGAGGCATGGCTTGAATTCTATCTTAAAGGTGAACTGCAAGCAGAAAAAAATGTGTGTGTATGCGCTGACTTTTACTATTTTTTTTTTGTTCTGTAAAGATGAGCTTACTGAGGCTTTTTTAAAGTTTGTTAGAAATGTTCATTGTAAAAAAACAAAACAAAAACAAATTAAAAAAACCTTCTCAATTGATATACACCATAAAGGTACTTTAAAGGAATGGCATAGATATACTTCTTATTTTGCTTTCCAGTTGAATCTAAAATATCTCCTTTCTTGTTATTGTGGACAAACCTGATTAGTAATCATGCCATAGATTTGGGGGGTTTGGGAGAATTTCTGAAGAACAACTATATTGATCGTACCTGCACACTTTTATCAAACTGTTATGTTACTGATCCAAATTTCTCTCCACTTGATTGCAGAAATGCCTTATGATCAAACATACCTCCAAGTGTCTTTTTTTTTTTTTCCCCCCTCAAGAAAAAGGATGTGATACCTTGGTAAAAAGGATCAGCTACTTTCCTACCACAAACTGTTGTTCTTTTGAAGGCTGTATCCTGCACAAATCTATCTCCAACTTCCCTTTTCCCTTCAGGTGTTGTCTCTTAGAAATGTCATTTAAGAATTTGACAAAACTAAACTGATAGTTTATTATGTGTGTTCATATCCCATTATGCATTTAGGGATTAATAACAGGAATTATTGCTATATGTTGAGGATTCATCAGTTGGAAGCAGCAGAAGAGGAAAAAGACCTGTATGTATTAGTTAGTTGATCACAGGATACCTGAGAGCCACCAATGTAGCGCAGCTGTGAAAAAGGCAAGTCAGATCCTAGGATGTATTTCAGTAGAGTTAGGGAAGTATTAATGCCATTGTACAAGGCACTGGTAAGACTTCATCTGAATACTCGATACAGTTCTGGTCACCCATGCTCAGATGATGAAGAGTGACTAATTCAGACTGGAATAAGTATAGAGAAGGGCTACTAGTATGATCAGGTGAATAGAAAGTCTCCTCTTATAAAATAGGCTGAGAGGTTGGCTTGTTTAGCCTAACAAAACAAAGGCTGAGAGGGGGTTATAATTGCTCTCTGAATATACTGAAGGGTAAAGACCTTTTTGGAGAAGAGCTATTTAAGCTAAAGGACAATGTTGGCACATGTCTCTAAACTGAATAAATTTAGGCTGGAAATTAGAAAAAGTTTTCTAACCTTCTAAGGAGTGAGGTTCTGGAACAGCCTTTCTTTCAGTGGGAGGAGTTGGGGCAGAAAACTTACCTAGTTTTACGATGGAGCTTGATACATTTATGAATGGGATTGTATTATGGAGTTGCATGTGATAGCAGAGGACTGGATTCGATAACCTAGAAGGTCCCTTCTAGTCCTGTGTCCCTAAGTGGCCACTTCTGCTACCTCCAGTGGATGCTCATAGAAATGCCTGGAACACATTAGAAACACTGTGACACAAGAGTGTAGTTTTATTTAGAATATTCTCTTCAGAGGACAATAGGAGAGCAATAATTCTCCCTTTCTGCAACTCATGTGTTGGTCTCTCAATAAATTGAATTAAAATATGTTCACTTGTTTTTCTTAGAAGATGGAAATTAAAATTGAATAAAAGGAGCATTAAACCTTTTCCCTTTCTTTTATAATATTATTTAATTAGCTTTCAATTTTGATCTGAAGAGACTAAAGCTAATCTTTTTGTCCTAGACCTTGTAACATTTCAAAACCTTATCAACCAATTATACTCCAGAGGGGTTAAAATAGTACTAGCTTGCCTAATTATCTGCACTTGAAAATCTTCAGCTTGCTGTGAAAATCTATATTAAAGCTGCTTTAATGGGTCCAATTGAAAGAAACATAATTCTACCTTCAAGCATTAATTAACATTAATAAATTTCATTCTTAATTTTTACCTTCTCTGTTTATTGAATTTATTTTTCTTTGTAACAAAATACTTGATTAAATTGAGAGATGTATACAAAAGTGATATTTGTGGTTTTAATATTTTATTTCATATAGAGTGGAATCTTAATTATTCAAATGTAATGGAGGACATGATGGATCAATGAGTCACTAGTAGTGAGAGTCTACAGCTCTTACAATGCTTCAGGAAAAAGTTTCTCATTCACAGCTTATAAACTCTTCAAGCTTATCTGTTTAAGAATGTTAATACATATATTTTTCTACATAAAAATCTTTGTGCCTGCTATTCGTAGAATACTTATCCAGAGGAGATGATGCAGGAAATCTAGTTCCTCTTGGCAAAGAGAACCAATGGGCTCATACCGCTGGGAGAGAGGGTTTTATTCTAAGTACAGTAAGAGCTTTGTTATTCAGCATGTTGGGGGCACAGGGATGCTGGTAAGTCAAAAATTAGGTTTAATTAAGAGGGAGGGAGTTTGGGTGCAGGAGGAAGTGCAGGGCATGGACTCTGAGAAGGAGTTGGGTGCGGGATGGGGCTCAGGGCAGAGGGTTGGGGTCCGGGAGGGGTTTTGGGGTGCTGGGTCCAAGCGGTGCTCACCTCAGGCGGCTCCACGCAAGTGGCCACATGTCCAGAGAGAAGCAGCCAGGCAGCTCCGCATGCTGCCTTTGCTCACAGACGCCATCCCCACAGGTCCCATTGGCTGAGGTCAATGCTTCTAGGCAGAGGTGTGGCAGATGGCTCTGCGCGCTGCCTCCGCCTGCAGAGACCACCCCTGCAGCTCCCATTGGCCGCAGTCCCCGGCCAATGGGAGCTGCAGACCCAGCACTCTGGGTGGGGCAGGGGCAGCACATGGAGCCCCGTGGCCGTTCCTCCACCATTGACTGTGGCCAGTGGGAGCTGCAAGAAGGATGTCTGCAGGAGGATGCAGTGCGCAGAGCCACCTGGCTGCACCTCTCCAGACTTGTCGCCGCTTGCAGGGAGCTGCCCAAGATGAGCGGTGCCTGGATCCAAATCCTGAAACTCCTCCGTGCCCCACCCCCCTGCCCCGAGCCCCCTTCCACACCCAAACCTCACCCCATTTTGAAATGCTGATTTATAGAACTATCCAGTTTGTAAAGTGCTGTATAACACAGCTTTTCCTGTACTACACGATAGTTAAGAAGGTTTGATGGATCTAGCTTATCCAGAGTCTCAGAACAGTGAATCTGTACTTGTTCAAGATAAAATCTAATATAGTCATGCTGAGAACCATCATACATCTACCAGAAGAATGTATCTGTTCATGATCTCCAAAGCATAAGATGTGTAAATGTGTGTAGGGATACATCCAGTATTTAGGAAGAATCTCAGATTTGTTATGGAGATATACAGCACTACTGATTTCATGTTTTGCCTTTGGGGCTGGTGTTGGAGAGCTGCATGTTTTCATGAAATGCTTGTCAGTAGTTGCTGGACAGGCTGACAGGCCAATGTGTGACGCTTCTTGGACAGATGGCTGATCAAAGACACCATATTGGTTCATACTTAAAAATTAATCTAACTCCACTGAAGTTGCTAGAGATCATGATAGTGATAGACTCAATGAGCTCAATCTATTTTGCTTAACAAAGAAAAGGCTAAAGTGGTGCCTTGATCATAGTTTAAAAGAACCTACGTGGGGAACAAATATTCAATAATGGGCTCTTCGGTCTAGCAGACAAAGGCATAACAAGATCTTCACACTGGAAATAAGGCATACATTTTTAAAAGTGAGGGTAATTAACCTTTAAAACAATTTAGCAAGGATTGTGGTGGATTCTACATTTCTGGCCATTTTTAAACCAAGATTGGATTTGTTTTTAGAAGATATGCTCTAGTTCAAAAGGAATTTTTGGGGGGAAGTTCTGTGGCCTATGTTGTGGAGGAGGTCAGAGTAGATGATCACAATGGCCCCTTCTGGCCTTGGAATCTATGAAAAACTACCCGAAGTCATAACTTGTTTCCAGCAGACAATAGGAATATGCTGCAGTCTCGTTAAATGGCTCAATTCAGGTGGCATATTATGCAGATGCCACTAAATTAATTAGGTTAGTCAACTCCAGAGAAGACTGAGAAACTTTAGAGGGACCTAATCAAGTTAGATGAATGGACAATACATCTGATGAATGCAAAGTAATATACATTGGAGGGAAAAATTTTCTGTATTCAGACTTGTTACATGGTTCTAAATTAGCTGTATCAACTTATGAAAAGTACCTGGGCATCATTGTGGACAGTTCACACAGTTCGCTTGTGGTCAAAAAAGCAAACAAAATATTTGGATAAAGTATAATACAGGAACTATCATAATGCCATTATAAATCAATAGCTTCCATAGTTGAGTGCTGTTTTTCTGGTCCCTCATCTCAAAAGGACATTGTAGAATTAGATGTGTTTCAGAGAACGGCAATGGAAATTATTATAGGAATGGAAAAACTTTCATGAAGAAATAGTAATGACCAGGTTTGTTTACTATAGAAAGAAGATGAATAAGAAGAGCCATGATACAAGCATATACAATAATGAGTGGTATAGAGAAGATAGATCAAGAGCTTCTTTTCTCTGTGCCTCATAACACCTGGACAAGGTTCTTTCAATGAAATTAAAAGCAAATTCAGAACTGCTCAAAGGAAATAATTTTTCACACGATGTATAGTTTAACTGGATCCCAAATGCCAAGAATATCATGGATGCCAAAAAATTAGCAAGATTAAAAAAGGAATTGAATATTTATATGGATAAAAAGAATATCCAGAGTTCTAATACTTAGTGCAAAAATAAAATAAAGTAAAAAAAGGCTTGTTAGAGATACAAAACCTCATGCTTCGGGGTTTAAGCCAGTCTCTAATTATTAAACAATAAGATGAAACTTTCATGGGGACAGATTATCCCATATCTCCTAACTGCCAGGTTTTTACCTTCTTCTAAAGCAACTGGTGCTAGCCACCATCAGAGACAGAATACTGAATTAGAGAGGATAAACTAGAAGGACCTCTTTTCTGATGCAGGATGGCAATTCCTATTCTGCCTCAGGAAAGGGTCTAAGACATCACCAACGTAATGAAGAGGATTTTTCACAGCCAGAGGGTGACAGCTCAGACTATGCTATGAATCTCGAATCTGAGGTGTGCAACTTGTTTATAAAATCCATGGTACATTTCTACTTGAGACCACCTCAGTGGACCCTGCAATCCTAGTAGAAGCAACCAAGAGAACAGTTCTCATGTTATATCCAGGTAATGGATGACCTCCTGGCTTACAGGCAGGGTAGTGAAAAAATGCAATTAGGAATAAACTTCTGAACACCTTAATTGATCACAGAAGTATCCAAAGATGGGAAGCCCATCCAGAGGGACCGTCTAAGAAACTTTGGTCTCTCCGGGAATAACAGCTGCACATAAATATTCCGGAGATGCGGACAGTCCTTAATGCTTGAAGGAATTTCAGAGATATAGTATTCCAAAAAGTGATCCTATTGCAAACAGAGAATCAGGCCACCATATTTTACACAAAGAAGCAGGGAGGAACTAGGTTGCACATCTTGTGTTGGGAAGACCTGCAGATGTGGGATTAATTCTGTCTCAGGAGATACCCCTTGTCATGTATTTAACAGGGAAGGTAGATAGGGCTGGCCTTACCGTGAGGTGAACTGAGGCGGCCACCTCAGGTGCCAGATTGGAAGGGGGGGGGGGACCTCTAGGACCCAGAGTGTAGAAATTGTCTGCTGCTGGTGCATATGTATTCTCTCTGCTCTAGATGCATAGAGATGGCGGAGTGCTGTGCTGGAGGAAGGAGGGCACAAGAGACATAACAGACAGGCAGGAGAAAAGGTGAGAGGGAATAACAGAAAGCAGCAGGAGCTGCAGGAAGAGAGAGGAGAAGGAGCCTCTTATGTACCTCTCTAGCACCCCCAGGATCCTGGACTGATTAACACCAGCTTCTCAGGGAGCTTCCTGTTTCCTGCTGCTTCCCTGAACCCACTTGAGGAGAACGGGCAGTCAACTGAAGTAGTAGGAGTCAGGCCCTTAAGACGCTGATATCTTCCCTCACTCAGGCCCTGCTACCAGCCTGCTTATTTGTCCCCTTCAATTGAGTGTTGAGAGCCACTATAGCTGGCACAGAACAGCAGTCATGAGTGAAAGAAGAAAACACCCCTCTGGGGCAGCATTCAGAAAAAGAAAGAAAGCAAAGGAAGCTTTTCTATCTAAGCAGGAAGGAGCTCTCCTGAGATACATAGACACAAATGTTCACGGTGAGCCTTCCGGCCCCAGTGAGGATGTGAGTGGTGACGAAACGCCTGATCTTCCGGTTAGTTAGAGTGCAGGTGACCTGACAGCTACTGCAGCATCGATATCTCCATCTCAAATGGATGTAACCATGCACATTCCTGAAGAAATGTGTAGATCAGAGAAGAGTGTAGTGGAGGCGTAAGAAATGGCTGCTGCTGAGTTTAGTTCCTTAAGTCTAGATGATCTAGGACTGTAGCCCCACTTGAGCAGTAGCCTGAGGGACTTCCTTGTACTGCATGGGCCACAGCAAGTGAAAAACTTCGTTCCCCAAAGACAATGAAAATAGAAGTCTCCATCCAACACATTACTGGCGTGACATCCCCAATGGTGACAAAGTGGAGAGGCCATGGCTTATGTACTCAAAAACCCAGAATGCTGCATACTGTTTTTGTTGCAAACTCTTCCAGTCTAATGTTCCAGCCACATTGGGTTCTACAGGAACAAAGGACTGGAAAAATCTGACTAGAAATCTGGCATGCCATGAGAAGGCTGCAAATCACCAGAGAGCATTCCGTAGGTGGAAAGAGCTTGAGATGAGACTAAGGTTAAAGGCCACATAGATGATCAGCATCAAGAGAAGATTGCATCAGAGGGTATGTCTACACTATGGGATTAATCCGAATTTACAGAATTTGAATTTTGGAAACAGATTGTATAAAGTCGAATGTATGCGGCCACACTAAGCACATTAATTCGGCGGGGTGCGTCAATGTATCGGGTCTAGCGTCGATTTCCAGAGCGTTGCAGTGTGGGTAGTTATCCCATAGCTATCCCATAGTTCCCGCAGTCTCCCCCCCCATTGGAATTCTGGGTTGAGATCCCAGTGCCTGATGGGGCAAAAAACATTGTCGCAGGTGGTTCTGGGTACAGCCTCACCCCTCCCTCCATGAAAGCAACGGCAGACAACAGTTTCACGCCTTTTTTCCTGGGTCAACACTGCAGACGCCATACCACGGCAAGCATGGAGCCTGCTCAACTCAAGACAGCAGTCATGAACATTGTAAACACCTCGCGCATTCTTGTGCAGTTTATGCTGAACCAGGACCAGAAAAACGAGGCGAGGAGGCAGCGGCGGCGGCAGCGCAGCGACAAGCATGATGAGGACCTGGACATGGACACGGACACAGAATTCTGTGAAACCACGGGCCCCGGTGCTTTGGAGATCATGTTGTTAATGGGGCAGGTTCTATCCGTGGAACGCTGATTCTGGGCCCGGGAAACAAGCACAGACTGGTGGGACCGCATAGTGTTGCATGTGTGGGACGATTCCCAGTGGCTGCTAAACTTTCGCATGCGTAATGGCACTTTCATGGAACTTTGTGACTTGCTGTCCCCTGCCCTGAAGCGCCAGAATACCAAGATGAGAGCAGCCCTCACAGTTGAGAAGCGAGTGGCAATAGCCCTGTGGAAGCTTGCAACGCCAGACAGCTACCGGTCAGTCGGGAATCAATTTGGAATGGGCAAATCTACTGTGGGGGCTGCTGTGATGCAAGTAGCCAAAGAAATCACTGAGGTGCTGCTACGAAAGATAGTGACTCTGGGAAATGTGCAGGTCATAGTGGATGGCTTTACTGCAATGGGATTCCCTAACTGTGGTGGGGCGACAGATGGAACCCATATCCCTATCTTGGCATCGGAGAACCAGGGTACCCAGTACATAAACCGCAAGGGGTACTTTCCAATGGTGCTGCAAGCACTGTTGGATCACAAGGGACGTTTCACCAACATCAACGTGGGCTGGCCGGGAAGGGTTCATGATGCTCGTGTCTTCAGGAACACCACTCTGTTTAAATGGCTGCAGCAAGGGACTTACTTCCCGGACCAGAAAATAACCATTGGGGATGTTGAAATGCCAATAGTTATCCTTGGGGACCCAGCCTACCCCTTAATGCCATGGCTCATGAAGCCTACACAGGCAGCCTGGACAGGGGTCAGGAGCTGTTCAACTACAGGCTGAGCAAGTGCAGAATGGTGGTAGAATGTGCATTTGGACGTTTAAAAGGTCGCTGGCGATCGTTACTGACTTGGTCAGACCTCACCCAAACCAATATCCCCATTGTTATTGCTGCTTGCTGTGTGCTCCACAATCTCTGTGAAAGTAAGGGGGAGACCTTTATGGCGGGGTGGGAGGCTGAGGCAAATCGCCTGGCTGCTGATTACGCGCAGCCAGACACCAGGGCGATTAGAAGAGCACACCAGGAAGCACTGCGCATCAGAGAAGCTTTGAAAACCAGTTTCATGACTGGCCAGGCTACAGTGTGAAATTTCTGTTTGTTTCTCCTTCATGAAAACCTGCCCCCTTTATTTTCTCATTCTCTGTAAGGAACCCACCCTCCCCTTTCGATCACAGCTTGCTTTCAAGGGAAATAAAGTCACTATCGTTTAAAAATCATTTATTCTTTATTAATTGATTATAAAAAGAGGGAGAGAACCCGGTTGGGGTTTGGGAGGAGGATCGGCGGGAAGGAAAAGGCCACTAAAAAAAGGTTAACAAAATGACAGCCTTTTGCTTGGGCTGTCCACTGGGGTGGAATGGGAGGGTGCACGGAGCCTCCCCCCCCCCCCCCGCGTTCTTACACGTCTGGGTGAGGAGGATATGGAACATGGGGAGCGGGGTTATACAGGGGCCATTGCGCCAGTCTGTGATCCTGCTGCCATTCCTGAAGCTCCACCAGACGCCGGAGCATGTCCGTATGCTTACGCAGCAGCCCCAGCGTTGCATCCTGCCTCCTCTGATCTTCCTGCCACCACCTCTCATCTCGAGCGTCTCTCCTCTCCTCACGTTGGTCCCTCCTGTCCTCACATTCACTGGCATCTTTCCTATACTTTGAAACCGTGTCCTTCCACTCATTCAGATGAGCTCTTTCACTACGGGTGGATTCCATGATTTCCACGAACATCTCGTGTTCAAAACATCACGTCCTCTTTTTCTGGCGCCTTATCTGAGAGAGCCTTTGGGACAGAGGAGGAAGGCTTGAAAAATTTGCAGCTGCTGGAGGGAGGGGAAAAAGGAGAGAATTTTTTAAAAAGATACATTTTACAGAACAATGCTTATACTCTTTCATGGTGAAAAAACACTATTCACATTACATAGCACATGTGATTTCTGTGCAAGGTCGCATTTTGCCTCTTAATATTGAGTGCCTGTGGCTTTGCTGCTAGAGATCACAGACACAGGTCCGGGCAACAGAATTTGGCTTGCATGCGGCCATGGTAAGCCATTGTCTCAAGTGCCCTACCATGGAGGACGGAATAAGACTGCAGTGCCCAGAAACCTTGTGGAAAGGCTTTTGGAGTACCTCCAGGAGAGCTTCATGGAGATGTCCCTGGAGGATTTCCGCTCCATCCCCAGACACGTTAACAGACTTTTCCAGTAGGTGTGCTGGCCGCGAATGCATCCCAAGTCCTCAGGGCAAAGTAATCATTTAAAAACGCTTGCTTTTAAAACAAGTTTTATATTTTAAAAGGTAAACTCATCTGAGGTCCCTTCCATGGGGTCATGGTCTTGCACACTGGCTTGGGAGGGTACTTCAGTCAGGCTGAGAAAAAGATCCTGGCTGTTGAGGAGAACGGAGTGCTGTCTGCTTTCCGCAAGCTCGTCGTCGTCCTCCTCTTCCCCATCCGCAGAATCCTCAGGTGTGGCTGATGAGATTACCCCCGCCTTGGAATCCACAGTCAGAGGTGGGGTAGTGGTGGCGGTCCCCCATAGAATTGCATGTTCTGTTATTCTGGACTGCACACCTGACATCAGCCATACGGAACAAATTACTTTAATGGTGCATTTTGTAACAACAACAACAGAACCTAGTGAAAATGTCCCTGCAGTGGTGACTGTCAGAGAGCATTTTCTAGAATTTGACATACAGCTGGTATGACAAATGTGCTTCTTAAAAAGCTGGAAGATACGGGAATTGCGATAGCTGACATGAGAGGTAAGGGCTACAATAATGGTGCCAACATGAGAGGAAAGAACAGAGGAGTGCAGACACGGACCCGAGAGTTAAACCCTCAAGCTTTTTTTGTCCCATGCAGTTCTCATTCATTGAACTTGGTGGTCAGTGATGCAGCATCAGCTTCTAGTGAGGCTGCTGAATTTTTTAATGTAATTCAAAGCATCTATGTATTCGGATTCAATTCATTGATGGCAAATTTTGAAGCAACATCTGGGAACATCCTCTTTGACACTGAAACCACTGAGTGCCACACGATTGGAAAGTCGAGTGGAGGCGATAAAGCCTATCAAACACCAAATTGAGAAGATAGATGTTGCCATTATGGAGGATAATGCTATTACAGGAACTGTTTGTGGGAGAATAGTCGCAGAGGGAAATGGAATCCCCAGAAACATACATAACTTCAAATTTCTGTGTGGCTCAGTGTTGTGGCATGACATACTGTTTGAAATAAATGTTGTAAGCAAGAGACTCCAAGGTGTTGACCTTGATATTTCGGGAACAATGGAACAACTGTACAAAGCAAAGTCATACCTACAGGCTTACTGGTCAGATGAGGGATTTCAAAACGTTCTGAAGAGTGCACAGAAGTTGATAGAGGAACTTCACACTGAAGCTATTTTCCCACCCATTCAAGAATACAAGAGTCACCAAAGAAGAAGACATTTTGATTACGAGGCATGGGATAATCCCATAAGAGACCCCAAACAACAATTCAAAGTTGAACTCTTTAACCAGGTGCTAGATTGTGCAATACAGTCAGTTGAACATTTCATGCAGCTCAAGAAACACAGCAGTATATTTTGGATGTTGTATGATATTCCAAAACTCCTCACTATACCTGAAGAAGACCTACACCAACAATGCAGGACACTAGAGACAGTGGTGACACATGATGACATGCGCGATATTAATGCAAGTGATTTAGGTGATGAACTGAAAGACCTTTCAAGATACATTTTAGCTGGATCAACTCCAAAGGCTGTTCTGGAATATATGTGCACAAATAATATAACCACCTTTTTTCCAAATGCTTTGGTTGCTCTGCACATACTTCTGTGCAGAGCACTCCACTTCCTGTAACAGTTGCCAGTGGAGAACGCAGCTTCTCCAAGCTGAAGTTAATAAAAACACATCTATACTCCACAATGACACAGGAGAGGCTGGTCGGCCTTGCAACCATCTCACTAGAGAATGAGCTGTCCCAGACTGTGGACCTTCAGCAGGAAGCAGTTCAAATCTTTGCAACCAAGAAGGCACCGAAAGCACCACTTCGATTATTCAAACAGATAAAAATGCCAGTGTTTACTATGCAGACAAGAAAAGTTACATTTGCTGTTCAGGCGTTTGAAAGTTAAGTGTTACTTAAAATTTTTGAACAAGGCATTTTAGGTTATTAGTTCTCCTTTATTGGGGTAGGTAGCAGAGCAGTACCATGAGAGGAGTAGAACAGGAAGAAGGCAGAATTGAGACCTTTCAAAGTTTTGGCCCAAGCGAGGGGGCATGGGGGCGTCATTTGAGTTCCCCGCCTCAGGTTCCAAAATGTTGTGGGTTGGCCCTGGAGGTAGATGATGACTGCAGAGAGCTTGAATTGGTCCATGCTTTAGATCCTTATAAGGGGTCTCTGGATCAGGAAGTGATTGATCAGATGTTCCTGGGATGGAGGCATCTGAGGTGGATCTGTTCTCCTCCTACCTGAATGAGAAGCCACTGGTCTTTAACTCAGCACCAAGAAAAAACTGTTATAGAGAGAGACACCTTCTTTGTCCACTGGGAAAGGAGGCTTATGTATGCTTATAAAGCTGGACCGTAGCAGGGTTGTGTGTGGCAGGGCTCCCTTGGCTTCTGCCTCTGCTAGGTTCACAAAGTCACTCTGAGATCCCGGGTTTAGTAACCACTGGTACACTTTATTCTCAGGCTTGTTTCCACCACTGTTTCACCAGGTACAGTAACCCTTCACTGTCTACAGATAGGAGGGACGGGAGAACTACCTCCTGTTTCTATCTCCTGCCTTTTCCCTTTCCTTCTCTCCCCTGGCTTCCTTCCCCTCAGGATTTTATGCAGCCCCAGGCTAATTAGGTAGCAGCTCTCTCCCTCTCCCCAATTAGGGCCAGGTTATCTCCAGTCTGTTCTAATTTATTACCCTAACGAGGAGCAGGCGTGACAGAGTCTGCAACCCTTTGCCCAGCACCCTGTCACAGGGACACACACTGCCGTGCCACCTAGAATGTTGGGTAGGGGTATGACTGTTTGACTTCCTCCGGGATTACATGAAAGGTGATCAGTGTCTCTCCAGTCCCTTCATCTTGAAGTTTGTGGGGCTTGACACTTTTGAAACTCCCCATTAAATCCCCCCATTTGTAGTAGTATATTAATTAACGTGGTTTAGACAAAGCTGATGAAAACTCCTTTTGAGGCACTGAATTGTGATCTCAAGTTTCTTACACGTAAAGTAATTTTCCTGATGACAGTAACTTCAGCTCCTAGAATGAGTGAGCGTCAGGCCCTGGAAATAGAAGCATTTTACCCCAAATTTTACAAGGATGAGATAGTGATGCAAATGCCTCAGACATTTCTTTCCAAATTGGTATAGGAGTTTCAAATTAATAAGTGTGTTGTTCTGCCAAGATTTGCTTCATGTATGCACATTCCTCCCTCTGAGGTGCTGCTTTGTATATATGCATAATGTTAAGAGGTCCCTGGTTTGTACGTGGAATGGACTAAAACCCCTAGAAAGTTCACTAAACTCTGTTTCATTTGCCATCAGTTGAAAAGACAACACTAAAAAGGGCTTAACTGCATGACCTGAAAGTAGAAGGCTCATGTCAAGGCTCATATGTACTATATGTAAGAGAGCAGTATGATTGCTCAGAGCTCCAGTATGAAACTGGACAAAAGCCTGTTGAGAGTCTTTGGGTTAAGTTTAGAGGCGAGAGCAACAAGGGTGATGATGTGGTGGGCATCTGCTATAGACTACCAGACTAGGAGGATGAGGTAGAGGAGGCTTTCTTCGGACAACTTACAGAAGTTTCCAGATGACAGGCCCTGGTTCTCATGGGGGAACTTCAATCACCCTGACATCTGCTGGGAAAGCAATATAGCAGTGCACAGACAATCCAGGAAGTTTTTGGCGAGTGTTGGGGACAACTTCCTGGTGCAAGTGCAGAAGGAACCAACTAGGGGCTGTGATCCTTTTGATCTGCTGCTGACAAACAGGGAAAAATTGATAGGGGAAGTAGAAGTGGGTGGCAACCTGGGCAGCAGTGACCATGAGATGGTCGAGTTCAGGATCCTGAGAAAAGGAAGAAAGGAGAGCAGCAGAATACGAACCCTGGACTTCAGAAAAGCAATCTTTGACTCCTTCAGGTAACTGATGGGCAGGATCCCCTGGGAGGCTAATATGAGGAGGAAAGGAGTCCAGGAGAGCTGGCTGTATTTTAAAGAAGTCTTATTGAGGGCACAGGAACAAACCATCCTGCTGTGCAGAAAGAATTGCAAATATGGCAGCTTGGCTTAACCGAGAAATCTTCAGTGAGCTTAAACACAAAAAGGAAGCTTACAAGAAGTGGAAACTTGGACAGATGACTAGGGAGGAGTATTAAAAATATTGCTCAAGCATGCAGGGTGTAAGCAGGAAGGCTAAAGCACAATTGGAGTTGCAGCTAGCAAGGGATGTGAAGGGTAACCAGAAGGGTTTCTGCAGGCATGTTAACAAGAAGAAGGTCAGGGAAAGTGTGGGACCCTTTTGAATGGAGGAGTGACAGACGTGGAAAAATCTGAAATACTCAATGATCTTTTTGCCTTGGACTTCACAGACAAGGTCAACTCCCAGACTGCTGCACTGGGCAGTACAGTATGGGGAGGAGGTGACAGCCCTCAGTGGTGAAAGAACAGGTTAAGGACTATTTAGAAAAGCTGGACATGTACAAGTCCATGGGGCCGGATCTAATGCATTCGAGGGTGCTGGGAGAGTTGGCTGATGTGATTGCAGAGCCATTGGCCATTATCTTTGAAAACTCATGGCAATCAGGGGAGGTCTGGGATGATTGAAAAAAGGCAAATATAGTGCCCATCTTTTAAAAAGGGAAGAAGGAGAATCCGGGGAACTACAGACCGGTCAGCCTCACCTCAGTCTCTGGAAAAATCATGGAAGAGATCCTCAAGGAATCCATTTCGAAGCACTTGAGGAGAGGAAGGTGATCAGGAACAGTCAACATGGATTCATGAAGGGCAAGTCATGCCTGACCAACCTGATCGTCTTCTAAGATGAGATAGCTGGCTCTGTGGATATGAGGAAAGCAATGGACGTGATGTATCTTGACTTTAGCAAACCTTTTGATACGGTCTTCCACAGTATCTTGCCATCAAGTTAAAAAAAGTATGGATTGGATGAATGGTCTATATGGTGGATAGAAAGCTGGCTAGATCATCAGGCTCAATGGGTAGTGAGCAACGGCTTGATGTCTAATTGACAGCTCATATCAAGTGGAGTGCCCCAGGGGTCGGTCCTGGGGCAAGTTTTGTTCAACCTCTTCCTTAATGATCTGGATGATGGGATGGATTTGCACCTTCAGCAAGTTTGCGGATGACACTAAGCTGCTGGGAGAGGTAGATACACTGGAGGGTAGGGATAGGGTCCAGAGTGACCTAGACAAATTGGAGGATTGGGCCAAAAGAAATCTGATGAGGTTCAACAAGGACAAGTGAAGAGTTCTGCACTTAGGATGGAAGAATCGTATGCACTGCTACAGACTGGGGACCGACTGGCTAAGCGGCAGTTCTGCAGAAAAGGACCTGGGGATTACAATGGACGAGATGCTGGATATGAGACAACAGTGTGTCCTTGTTGCCAAGAAGGCTAATGGAATATTGGGCTGTATTAGTAGGAGCATTGCCAGCAGATTGAGGGAAGTGATTTTTTCCCTCTATTCGGCACTGGTGAGGCCACATCTGGAGTATTGCATCCAGTTTTGGTCCCCCCCCACTACAGAAGAGATATGGACAAATTGGAGAGAGTCCAGCGGAGGTCCAGGAAAATGATTCGGGGGCTGGGGCATATGACTTCCGAGGAGGGGCTGAGGGAACTGGGCTTGTTTAGTCTGCAGAGGAGAAGAGTGAGAGGGGATTTAATAACAACTTCAACTACCTGAAGGGGGGTTCCAAAGAGGATGGAGCTAGGCTGATCTCAGTGGTGGCAGATGACAGAACAAGAAGCAATGGTCTCAAGTTGCAGTGGGGGAGGTCTAGATTGGATATTAGGAAAAAACTATTTCACTAGGAGGGTGGTGAAACACTGGAATGGGTTACCTAGGGAAGTGGTGGAATCTCCATCCTTGGAGGTTTTTAAGGCCCGGCTTGACAAAGCTCTGGCTGGAATGATTTAGTTGGGATTGGTCCTGCTTTGAGTAGGGGTTTGGACTAGATGACCTCCTGAGGTCTTTTCCAACCCTAATCTTCTATGATGCATATGATCCAAGGCAAAATGGTTTCCTCTGCCTGCATCAGGGATGTTTCCATCACAGAGAGTGACAAGATCCTCACTCTGTACATTTAGAAAATAATATTATTTGGATTTGTCTTTTAAAAGGGAATCCTATTTTAGTGTCTCCTTGTTGTAACACCTAGTTTTGTATGCAAGGTAGCATGGACTAGCGGAAAGAGCACTGGGCTGGGAGCCAGGGAACTTGGCTTCTGTTCCTGTCTCTGTTACTGACCTGCTGTGTTACCTTAGGGAAGTCATTGCCCATCTCTGTGCCTCAATTTCATTTCACTGTTTGACTGTCTTGACTATTTAGATTAAAAGCTCTTTGGGGCAGGGACTGTCTTTTACTATGTGTTTGTACAGTGACTAACACGAAAGGGACCAGATCTTGCTTGAGGCATCTAAGCACTACTGCAATACAAGTAGTTAATAAATAATAATGGTTCTGAGGCAGAAGATGTTGAATTCTCCTGGGCACCCTTCGAGTTCTTATTTCTTCCAGGATGTTTCTTATTTAAATTGGCCCATTTTATTTGAAGATTTTTCTTCTTTACTTGCATCTTTAGGTTACCTTGTGTTTATATCTAAGGTTGCTAGGAGGTAATTTTTACCTCTCAATTATTAATACAAATAGACAAACAAAAAAATTCCATTCATGTTGGTATTGGCCTTATTGCTGCTGCTTGTTGAAGTTTCATTCTTATTCTTTTTCTTTGGGACACCCCTCAAGCTACTTACTCTCTGGGACTCATAGCAAAATGCACTGGGGAAAAACAAACCCTATAGTGGTATGAACAAAAACAAAACAAAAAACCTCCCCCCTCTTGTTTTCCCCCCTGTGTTTATTGCACTTTAGAACTACCAATGCTACATAAATCTTTACTGCCTAAGGGCTATATTGTGGAAGAGAGGAATTTAAAGGGAAAATATAGAGTACTAGTAATATTTGTTACTTTAATGCAACATTTTAATCAGTTGTAGATCATTCAGTCTTCATTTTTTTACTTTTTTTAGTTTTACATGGATTTTCTAGATTCCCTTTGGGAAGAGTCTAGTTCTAGGAGATGTGTGTGTGATTCTGTTTGTATACAGACTTAATAAATCTAGGGTTGTCAGGACAGATGTCCATAGATGATTCTCTGAGACAGGTGAAATTGATGGTCTTTTAATTTAGGTACTGTCTGGAGTTAGAAATATTGCATAACCTCTGTTGGACTCCATTGCAGTTGCATGTAATACATTTGAGAAATTCAAATTTGTAGTGGAGATGTGATGATAATGTTCAATGCAAAAGTTCATAATTATGGGAGAAAAATTACTACAAAAAGAAAACGTTTGCACTACCACCAACACAGGATACTTGTATGAATTAATATTTCAATGAGACAACTGAGTATACTGAGGCAATTGGAAAATTGTATATGTAACCGTCAGTAGCAGAATGGATATACTTAATTTCTAGATCAGCTTCATCTGAGAGGGCAATGTACAGATTGGACAGTATAGCAAATGACTTCCATAACATAACGTTTTATGAATTATTTACATCACTTCTATGCATGCTACATCCTGAAATAATTAAAGAATCTAATGAAAAGTCATGTGAAAGAGAGCAGATATCTTTTGATTTGTTTTTTTGTTTGTTTCATTTTATTTCTTTTTTCTTTGTATGGAGAGAGGGAGGAATATATGTCTGTGTGAGAGAGAGACTAGACATATTATTAAATATGTATATGTACATTTGAGTTTCATATAAGAAATTTGCATAAAATCAGTAATACAATTAGAAAAATCACTGTGTAGGAGAACAGACAAATATAACTAAGAAGTATTATTTGTGTATTTTTTTTGTTCACTTCCATTTATTTGTATTTTGTACTGGAAAAAACTGTAAATATAAGTTGGAGAAAAAGTCCACTCTTACTCTTCTATTTTTTTGTCACTTGAAAAAGTTGGAAAAAAGTAAAAAATATCAGAGAGGGGCAAAATATGTTCTCAAACTTTCACGTTTTTCTACTGGAAAAGTGTGTAAGTATTGAAATACAATATATAACACACAGAGAGAGAGAGCAAGAGCTACTTGCATATTTAAACTCTTAAAAATCTTTTGAGTTGAATAAAATCAAAACTAAAATTTTGATTTGCTCCAAAATGAATTTTTCATTTTGTTTGTTAGACATTTTCTGTGGAAATATAAATTTTTTTCATGAAACATTTTGAATAGAATTTTTTCCATCTCTGATTACTTTCATTGTGCTGCTCTGAAAACATGTAACTGCAATTTACAACTTTTTGGTGGCAGGAAGGAGACAGTGGGATATCTGGGTAGGGAACTGTTGGACTTTTTGGTATCTGTGAAGGCATAGGAGGTGTTTTTTGGTTATGGTACCCAGGAGGCAGTTGAGCACTTTGGTGCTGGAGATGGGATGCATCTTCCCTTTCCACTACAAGGGATGGAGATTACTTCAATTTTGGAGTAACTGAGGATTTGAATTCCTCAATTCTCATTCCAGCAACTTTTGACAGCAGTTAGCTAGGCCACTGCAACCCTAGCTCATTATCGGCAACAGGTGATGGATAAATATGTGAGCTATATTACTAAAATGATTCTTAGGGATATAGTTGTCATTTGATTTGCCCTCATTAACCCCTACAATTAACATCTCTTGAGATGAAAAGGAGTAGTTCTGCTTCTCTCAGAGCTCTAATTTCTGATGTTCTGCAGACTCGGAGACACTACAGCATCAGTGACATTCTGTTCAGATTTAAAAATTGAGTTTATAGACATTGGGGGCAGAGACCATTAGATTTTTGGAAAACAGTTATACTACTTTTTAAAAAAATGTACAGTTGCGTGGCATTTTGCACGTTTCTTTGTGATGGCTAAAAATTATTTAATTTAAGGGTAAGCGTTAAGTGATGGTAACTACAGTAGGATCTGTTTTGGTAAGTTTCATTAAGATCAAACAGTCCACTTCTCCTGATGCTAATGTGGTAATTTATGTACTGTAATGTTTGAAGACTGACTCCTAACATCAAAGAATTAAGTTATCTGCTCCCATCTCCTTCCTCCTAAGTACTGGTACATTGCATTAAATTCATAGTGGATGAAAATGCAAATTAATTTAAACACCTGTAGTTTGTTTCTTTGTTAACATTAAATATTTACAGAGAATTATGATAACCTATAGCACCGTAGGGCTTGTTGAGCTGTGTTCTCTCACAGCTAATAGAAAATAAAATTTAAGATAGAAAGTAATTTTCTAAATATGTTTCATACCTCGTTTTGTTAAACTGCAAGTTAACATGACATTTTCCTCCCTTTATTGGTTGATTTAACAGAATCTAAACAGCAGTAGTACTTCCCAGTAAATAATTTGGCATTATCAAGGAAGAAATCAATACTGTATTACATTAAGCTAAAAATTTGCCATGTGAAAAGAAAACTAGAATGAATTGTGGGACAAATGTGCTCTCAGACATTGGACAAAATTGCTCGACCAGGTAAGAATATATTCCTTCTTTGTTTGCACACTTGTCTGGAGGATTCTCGAGTCATACTGTATATAAAGCTACCCCTTTGATTCTCCTCAGCTAAACTAAACAGTGGTAACAGATTCCTTTTGGTTTTGGTTGGAGAAAATCCATTTCTAGACCACCCAGTTAGCTGCCTTTGGAATTTAGACCACATGTAAACCTTCAGGAATTTTCCTAGGTCTTGTTGCTTTTCTCTTTCCAATTCTTGAGGGGCAAACTGTCCAAATCTTAATGGACATTTTTTCTGTTATGTTGTATTTGAACAAGTGAGAGTTGAGTTAATGCGAAGTGTCTGTTGCAAAGTGATTCTTGTGTGGAAATAGTCATTCCTGGCATCTCCACAATCACAATTTACATTGTAGGAGTGGATGAAATCTGGGTAGTTGTTCTCACCTATGGAATGCTATGAAGAGACCTGAAACAGAAGATTAAACTATGTCTCTTCAACTGTTGTGGTGTTCAGCTGTGTGTATCTCTTTGCTACTTTCCTCATGGATCTGTAGCAGAGCAGGTCAATCTTTAAAGAACATTGCCAGCATTTTCAGTTCTACGAAATTGGCCTTTTCCCACACCCTTTTCTTATACAAGGTTATTCACAGGGAGAAGAAATAAAATGCAAAACCAGCCACAAAGGCAAAGACAGTTGTTCATTTACTTAATTTTGTGTGTGTTAGCAACTCTTTATTGAACCCTTTCCAGATTGGGTTCCTATTTCCACTTTGCTCTGGTTCCTGAGTAATGTTCCCTCTACCTTTTTCCTTGTGGTGTATGAAATGAGCAGATCTGAGAATGCAAAAAGGAAAAGAGTATACAAAGCAATGTCAAGGTAGAGAACTCCTTGAAGTCTACTAGGGACTTTGGCATTTAGATATAATTTACCAGGGACGCACTTAAGTGCTGCTGGGATAGGTGCTATAGAGAACCCTCAGTTAAATAGATATGCTGTAGGGAGCCAGGGTGGCTTCCCTCCGAACCTGAGGGTAAAGTGCCTGTCCCTCAGCCTGAGTGGGCGGGGCCAGCCCAAGCTCGCTCCACCCCCCGGAAGGGGAGGGGTGGAACAGGAAGTATAAAGGGCGGGGCCCTTAGCTCAGTTAGGGCAGCACCAGGGAGGGAGGCAGACACAGACCGTGGGCTGCTCCCGTCAGAGCCTGCTGCCACACCAGGGGAGGCCCTGGGCCAGTGGAGACCTCACCTGGAGGACGGACTGGGGCTGCCAGGACTGCCCGCTGCCGAGTACCCAGAGGAACTGGAGGAGTCGGAGGGGGAGCGGGAGCTGCCAGCAGCCGAGTACCCAGAGGAGCTGGAGGAGCCTGAGCCTGAGGGGGAGCCGGAGCTGCCAGCAGCGGACTACCCCGACGCACTCACGGGACCAGAGGGATTCGGGGAAAACTGTCGGGTAGGAAGTAGCCCAGGGACAGAGCTGCACAGTGGTGAGTCTATGTAGCGGGACGACCCCGCTGACCCAGTGGTGGGACCCTCGTTCTGCCACTGTCAGGGCCCTGGGCTGGAGCGCAGTGGTGTAGGGTGGGCCTGCGCTCCCCTACCCGGCAGAGCCACGCCGGGACCTTTGCCGGCGCTCCCCTGCCTGAGGGGCGCGCCACTGACCTTAGCCGGTGCTCCCCTGCCTGAGGGGCGCGCCACTGACCTTTGCCGACGCTCCCCTGCCTGAGGGGCGCGCTACAGACTTTTGCCGGCGCTCCCCTGCCTGAGGGGCGCGCTACAGACTTTTGCCGACGCTCCCCTGCCTGAGGGGCGCGCCACTGACCTTTGCCGGCGCTCCCCTGCCTGAGGGGCGCGCTACAGACTTTTGCCGACGCTCCCCTGCCTGAGGGGCGCGCTACAGACTTTTGCCGACGCTCCCCTGCCTGAGGGGCGCGCTACTGACCTTAGCCGACGCTCCCCTGCCTGAGGGGCGCGCTACTGACCTTAGCCGGCGCTCCCCTGCCTGAGGGGCGCGCTACTGACCTTAGCCGGCGCTCCCCTGCCTGAGGGGCGCGCTACTGACCTTAGCCGGCGCTCCCCTGCCTGAGGGGCGCGCTACTGACCTTAGCCGGCGCTCCCCTGCCTGAGGGGCGCGCTACTGACCTTAGCCGGCGCTCCCCTGCCTGAGGGGCGCGCTACTGACCTTAGCCGGCGCTCCCCTGCCTGAGGGGCGCGCTACTGACCTTTGCCGGCGCTCCCCTGCCTGAGGGGCGCGCTACAGACTCTGGCTGGCGGCCGCCCTGCCGCTAATTCCCCGCTGACGGAGGCGTGACCCAGGCCGGCCAGTGACCTCATAGCTCCCCACCGCCCCCTAGCGGGTAGGTGGGCCAACGCCGATCACATATGCCTATTGCTAAAGAATGAGACATAGGTCTTGTCTACACTGGCAAGTTTCTGCGCAGTAAAGCAGCTTTCTGTGCTGTAACTTCCGAGGTGTACACACTGCCAAGCCACTTAGTGCGCAGAAACTGCGCAGTTGCAGCGGTGTAAAAAATCCACTCTGACGAGAGGCGTACAGCTTTCTGCGCTAGAGGTACAGCACCGCGGTGCCAGTCTAGACACCCTGGTCGATTACAGCATTGCGATTGGCCTCTGGGAGGTGTCCCACAGTGCCTGTTCTCGCCTCTCTGGTCATCAATTTGAACTCTACTGCCCTGCCCTCAGGTGACCAACCATCATCCCCCTCCCGTAAATTCCTTTGGAATTCTGAAAGTCCCCTTCCTGTTTGCTCGGTGATGCATGCAGTGGTCTCAGTGCATCTTTTCGGGTGGCCGTGCCTGCCTCACGCACCAGGCGATTCCCCACTTGGAGCAGTGTCGAGCTGCTGGACCTCATAAGCATTTGGGGAGAGGAGGCTGTCTAGTCCCAGCTGTGCGCCAGCCGTGGGAATTATGATACCTACGGACAGATCTCACAGTGCATGAAAGAAAGTGGCCATGACCGGGACACATTGCAGTGGAGGGTCAAAGTGAAGGAGCTGCGGAACGCCCACCACAAGGCGCAGGAGGCAAACCACCGCTCAGTTGCTGCACCCATGAGCTGCCAGTTCTACAAAGAGCTGGATGCGATACTCGGTGGCAACCCCACCTCCTCTGCGAAGGGCACTATCGATACTTCGGTGGCTTGCGTGCCAATCGAGAGTGGACCGAGCCAGGAGGAGGAAATCTTGGACGAGGATGTGGAGGGGGACCCAGAGGCAGAGGCCTAATTGGAGGTTAGAGATGCAGTCAGCCAGGAGCTCTTTTCTACCCTGGAGGAGGCTAGCCAGTTCCAGCTGTTGGAGCTTGGCGAAGCGCAAACAGGAGAGGGAGGCCCCTGGTAAGTCACTTTGATTATGGTAATTGCTGAAGTGAATTGTTGGAGGCAGGAGGTTTGCAGAAAGCGGGCTTGTGTCGGTATGATGCGTGTACCACCACATGCCCAGTCTGAGCTGCAGAACAGAGTGTTGATTGACTCTTTCACTTCACAAGAATCTGCCACAGATCTCCAGGAAACTCTCATGGAGATGCTGGGCAATCCACTGCCGCAGGTTCTTTGGCAGAGCTGCTTTGTTTCTTACCCTATTAAGAGTAATTTTCCCGCACCACTCTGCCATCACGGTGGGGGAAGAGGGGGATGGATGGACGACCATTGCTGCACACAGGCAAGCTGGGGCAGAAGCCACAGTCTTGGAGAAGACCCTCCTTTGATTCCCTGCTCACCCTCAGCAGCGAGATATCTTCCATAATAAACACAGTCTGTGGAAAATGTGGGGACAGGAATGATTATCAGGCCCGCCTACAGTGCTGGCTCACCCCAAGAGCCACGTGCCTAGTGTACAGTAGTGTCCAGGAACACTGATTTCCCCTGTGGTTACTCACCATTTTGGGGGTCTTGTAGCTCAGGTGTGCTTGCCTGGGGTCAGCTAGTTAGTGACAGGTATGTGAATAGTGGCTGTGCTTTAAGTCACTGAATCAACTGTGTGTTGCAAACGATACATCTTCTGTAAAATGTTGCCTTTTGGCTTCACAGGGGTTACCTTGGGAGCCCAGCCTCCCTTTTTGTTATCATCGGGTGAACAGCTGCGCAGAATTCGAAAGCAGCCATGAAGAATTAAGGAGGACTTTCTGCGTGAGGTTATGATGCACTCTGCGGCCAAATAAAAGGAATTGAAGGAGTGGTGGGACAGAGAGGAGGAGGACTGAAAGGAGAACGTGGCAAACCAGAATGAAGCCACGGAACGGCTTTTAAAGGTTATGGAATGCCAAACGGACACGTTCCAGGCTATACTAGCACTGGAAACTGAGCAGCCCTGTGCCTGCCCTCCCCTGCAGCTGCTGTTGCAAAACTCTTTCCCATGCTCCTCCCAGACACTGCCAACGCACTCTTATCAACCTCCTAGTTCCAGTCTGTACCCGCGGCATTCCACTCCTCCCCTGTCTCAGTCCAGCCCTGCAGACTCCCAGTACCCACTGCACTCAACACCCGTCCCTCTGCAGTTTAGCCCTGCTGAAGTACAGTATCCGCTGCACTGTATTCCAGAGGAGAAGGTTGGATATGATACCTGGACATACACAAATCTTTAAGCATCCTGGGACCCCACCTCCTCCTGGGACCTTTCCTTCCCACATCCCCCTCGTGCTGATGTGTTTTTTTGTTTGTCTCTGTCCTCTGGTTGTTGTTTTTTAATAAAAGAATTGTGTTGGTTTGAAAGCAATTTTTATTCTATTAATTGAAAGCAAACAGAGCCCTGCAGAGCAACAGGCAATTATCTGAAACCTTCCTATTGCATCATCTGCACTAATCACAATTACCTCCTACCATTACATGCACTGCAATCCTGAGCATTGCAACAAATATTAGTGGCTTTCAGCTTCAAATTGCTGCCTCAAGACATCCCTGATCGTTATGGCCCCGCGCTGCGCCCCTCTAATAACCCTGGTCTCTGGCTGTTCAAATTCAGCCTCCAGTCGCTGAGCCTCTGCGATCTAGCCCCGAGTGAAGCTTTCACCCTTCCCTTCACAAATATTATGGAGCATACAGCACGCGACCTAAGCATAGGAATATTGTCATTGGCCAGGTCCAGCTTCCCATATAGGCATCGCCAGCAGGCCTTTAAATGGCCAAAACCACACTGTAGTCAGCACCTCTGTGAATGCCACAAGCAATGTTGTATCGTAGTTACTACTCATGGCGAGATCAATATCTCACTCCTCTTGCCTTTCTAGTTTAATGAATAACTCCACTGCCATTTGTGACATGTTAGTCAGAGCAAGTAGCATACTGGTCAACAGTTAGGGATCCATTCCTGCAGCCCAAAGAAGCAGAGTACTCAATACACAAATCATTGAAAGATGACGCCAAATGCGGACGGAAGCACTGGGATGCTGGGGTGCAAAGCAATGCATCACAGGGCTTTGGGACAGGACCCAGGATGTTCCGCAACCTGCTTCGCCTTCCCACAACTCTTAGCGGCAGAAGAAGAAGAGGTGCTCTGTGGGATAGCTGCCCAGAGTGCACCGCTCCGAATACCGCTGCAAGTGCCGCAAGTGTGAACACATTATTGTGCAGGCAGCTGACCGTGTGAACACAACAGCGGTTTCCCTTCTCTGAGCAGTGCTGTAACTGCTGGCGCTATAACTCTGCCAGTGTAGACATATGCTTAGTGATTGGTATTATACGGTTGCATCTCAGCTGAGTGGTTGATTTCAGAGTCAGTTTCTGTTGCTGGAGAGGAATTGTTGTCATGGAATCTTGTCTGGTGTAATTTTATTTACGTGCTGTACATGTTTTTATTTACTCTATATATGTGAGGTCTTACTCTTAAACCAAGAAAGGAGTTGCCAGTTTGTTTGGGTCCAGGTCATTCACCTAGATAAGGTAGCAGGAACAGCTGTCTGTCTTTTAGTTACTATGCCTCCAGATCTCCATCCATCCTCCCAACTGTCACAGAATCTTCTCCTGGCTAAGTTATCAATCTCCAAACAGAACCAGAAGAACAGCATCAGATTTGCTCCCTGCTCCCTCACTTTCTGCTGCTGACCTGTTAGAGCAGGGATTCTCAAATTTCATTGCACCACAACCCCCTTCTGACAACAAAAATTACTACACAACCCCAGGAGTGGGGATCGAATCCTGAGCCCGGCTGAGACCCATTGCCCTGGGCAGGGGCAAAGCCAAAGGCCGAGCCTCATCACCCTGGATGGGTAGGGGGCAAAGGCCAAGGGCTTCAGCCCCAGGCAGGGGGCCTGTAATCTGAGCCCTCGGGCTTCAGCTTCAGCCCTGTTTGGTGGAGCTCAGGCTTCAGACCCGGGCCCCCAGCAAGTCTAAGCCAGCCCTGGGGACCCCATTAAAATGGGTTTGCAACCCACTTTGGGGTCCCGACCCACAGTTTGAGAACTGCTGTGTTAGAATAACAAAAACAGTCAGTAACTAAATGGAACACAGATCACACACTTGAACATTGGATGCAGCTAGAGTTCCTCCGGTTTGAACAATTCTCCTGGTTTCTCAGAGATTGCTGACTTTTAAAACATGGAACACAGAATCAATAGAATCATTCAAAATCTTGGAAATTTTCAAGGATCCTCACGGTGTGTAGAATTTCTGTATATGAATGTTTAACAGGCAGCAATCTGCCAGAGAGAGGACTTGCAGGAGCCTCTTATTATGTTCTCTAAGGAATGAAGAAAAGACTGGTGATCTTCATGATTCTAGTGGAGTCACCCTCTCTGTAGATACTGCTATATCATCCCTGCCAGAGATTATTTGTTCCTCTGACTCCTAACAACATTTCTGAAGAACGAATGTTTTTTCTTTGGAATATATAAGATTGCATCTGTTGCCTAGTAGCCTCTCAAAATACAAAAGGGAGAAGAGCCCTGACGCCCACAACAAGGTCTCTTCACCTTTCTCTCTCTTATTTCAAATGAACACTGTATTGTACTGTCAATGTATTTTTCAGGAACAAAACATAAACATTTCCAGGAAAGGATACTTAATATTTTTTCCCCTCAAATGCTGTTGCCTTTCTCCGTGGTATGAGAAACCCTTTTATTTAAATGGGAAAGCCCATGAACTAATCCTTCAGTCCATCACCCATCTCTTTGTGAACACATACATGGAAAGCAAGACTGAAATGCCAAGTGTGTTCTGTTCCTAAAATTCAATAGTACTTTGGTAACATAAATATTTTAAATATTCCGCTAATATTGCTCACCAAAATAGATCTACAAATTAACTGTACTGGATAATGGGCTAGCCAAAAGAATGCTTATACACTGTAGAAAGTGTCTGAGTCTGAAATTCATGCTCAGTCTTTAATTAGATGAATATGCTGAAATTGACGCAACCTACCTGGAATGCAGTTAGAAAAACTTTGACAATGAGTAGAGTCCATATTCTCAAAGTGCTACAACTATTGGATTTGGATTAGGGCTGTCGATTAATCACAGTTAATTCACACGATTAACTCAAAAAAATTAATTGCGATTAAAAAAAATAAATCCTGATTAATCACACTGTTAAAGAATACCAATTGAAATTTATTCAGTATTTTTGGATGTTTTTCTACATTTTCAAATATATCGATTTCAATTACAACACAGAATACAAAGTATACAGTGCTTACTTTATATTATTTTTTATTACAAATATTTGCACTGTAAAAATGATAAAGAAAAGAAACAGTGTTTTTCAATTAACCTCATACAAGTGCAATAGGGCAATCTCTTTATCATGAAAGTGCAACTTACAAATGTAGATTTTTTTTGTTACATAACTGCACTCAAAAACAAAACAAATTAAAACTTTAGAGCCTTCAAGTCCACTCAGTCCTGCTTCTTGTTCTGCCAATCGTTTAAGCGAAACAAGTTTGTTTACATTTGGGGGACACTTCTTAATTACAATGTCACCAGAAAGTGAGAACAGGTGTTCGCATGGCATTGTTGTAACAGATTAATTTTTTTAATAGCCTGACAGCCCTAATTTGGATCATTCCTGTTAGATATAGAGGTAAAACGTCATTCCATTTGGTTCAACTTTAAATTATCAGTTTAAAATCTATTTTATAACGAACTGTCAGTATCTTCACATCTCTGAATCTCTGTTGACAGGAATGTTGCAGAAACTAAATCTTTTTTGGCTTGCACATTTAAAGATATAAGATTTTGGGTTTTCCACACACTTTCCCCCTTTTTCCCCCATTTTAAGTTTTCATCTTTCCCTTTCTCCAGACTCATTTCCCCCCTTCTCATTTTTCTTTCACGTCTTTGAAGAGACTATTGATATCAAATACGTTATTCAATATAACATTAAACTTTCTCCAAATTCTAGAATCGTTGCCTTGGATTTTATAATAAAAAGTATTCTTCATGATAAAGTAAGAATTTTCACCAGGAAAAACAAATTTTAAAAGCCCACTTGTTAAGGAACATTTATCCTTTAAGAAAAATTAAAGTATTTTCAACCTGTGATATACAAACGGACTTAGCTTTGGTGATGGTCAATCTCTCTTGATATCACTTAACCCAGGGGTAGGCCACCCATGGCATGCGTGCCGAAGGTGATACATGAGCTGATTTTCAGTGGCACTCATACTGCCCGGGTCCTGGCCACCGGTCCGGGGGGGCTCTGCATTTTAATGTAATTTTAAATGAAGCTTCTTAAACATTTTAAAAACCTTATTTACTTTACATACAACAATAGTTTAGTTATATATTATAGACTTCTAGAAAGAGACCTTCTAAAAATGTTAAAATATATTATTGGCGTGCGAAACCTTAAATTAGAGTGAATAAATGAAGACTCGGCACACCCGCTTCTGAAAGGTTGCTGACCCTGACTTAACCATTAGACAAGCCAGCCACAAAATGATTCCTGGAATGCATAAATGCAATTAAACAGTATGTTATGCTTTTAATATTCAAATGCTTCTCCTGTCAGTGGAACTACATAAGAATCTTCAAAGATATCCTGAAATGGTGGCAATCGGACATGTAAGAAAATGTAGTAGGCCTGATTCTTGGGAAAAATGGAAATGGAGATGTCCCTTGTTTTTGAGACACCTATTCTGGTGCAGTTTGAAGCTGCAAGTGATCAGCCCTAACATTATACCACTGGTGAAGGAATTTGTGTCAGTGGAGGATTGGATGGAGCTCTGCTATTTTCAGAACCCTTTGGGCAGCAGTGAAACTTTGGGACAGTTGTGAGCAACAGCAGAGGCAGGCGGGCACTGACGCTATTTACTGGAGTAGGGTACACAAGAATACAGGCTGGGAAAATTAAGAGTGATAGAAGTACCCCAGTTGCAGGAGCCAGAAAGCTCAGTGCAGTAGTGTAGAGCCAAGAGGTTGATGAGGCGTAAAGTAGCAGAGAACCCTCACACGGCTAGCAGCCAGGAAGTGCACGGATACACACAAAATTGGGTGAGGGAGACTTCAAATTGGGAGAAGAAAGGAATGACCAAAAATATTTGGGAGGAGGTTGAGAACACGATGCGGGGAAAGGGAAAGAGAGAGAGAGAAGTCTACATAAAGCAAAGAATGATAGAAAGAAAAGAGGAAGCAGACACTGAAGACAGTTAATAGAACATGGTGCATCTTTTTCTTATGGAGGGGTGGGGGAAAGAAGTAGAAGTGGAGTAAAGACTGGAAAGGAAGGAAGATATAACAAACAAAAAGGGATGAAGTAAAGAGTGGTTGAATAGTATTCAACAAATGTATTATTTGATTAATTTTACTGGTATTCATCAAATACTTTTTAATTGGTATTTTTCTCTGGTATCCATGCAGCTCTTTGGCTGGTCAAATACTAATAATCAGGAAAGAAATTACTAAATTAATGCTGATGGAATTATTAGATTAATACAAATGGAATTAATTAAATGTGGGAAATGAATACATTCGTTATTTGATTCAGCACTAGTAGTAGGGTAACCAGATAGAAGTGTAAAAAATCAGGACGGGGGTGGGGGGCAATAGGAGCTCATATTAAAAAAAAAAAAAAAAAAATAGCCCCAAATATTGGGACTGTCCCTATAAAATTGGGTTATCTTGTCACCCTAACTAGTAGTAAGTTACTTAATATGTGATATGTTATTTTTTAAATTGCAAATGTGTTACAATTAAATACAGTATGAAATAAACAGTATGTAAGTAATTTATTTCGTTAGTGGTTAATCATGGCATTATCCCTAGTTCAGAGTAAGGAGCAGAACATTGTTGCATTGCTCTAGGAGAAGTCTCAACAGGAGGTTGTGACTCCATGAGCCTCCCTGAGTCACAATCTCCGTCCTGGTTCCACTGCTGCTCCATGGAGGAGTAATCTGTGCTGGGTATAGAGCAGGTGGAGCATATGTTCTTTGGCATGCTGGCACATCTACACTTACCAGCATGTTGGGCAATTTCTGCTTCTCCTGCCCACCTGTGTGAGGTGGTGGTCGGGGGAATATAATGGCTTTAAAGAACCCACTTCTACTCCTGTACTGCTTCCCAGGATGTCACAATTTGGCCCTGGAATTGCTGGGGATTTGGCTTTCGGTTGTATGGTGACAGGTATTTTTCACTTTGTTTGGTAGGTTTAGTTTTCAGGCTAGTAGGTTTTGCGTAAATTTCAAGCCCCTAAGTATGGTACCATTATCAATTTTATGTTTATGTTTAGGTTTGAATGCTCAGCATAAATGTTCTGTTTCTTTCATGTCTGTGACATGAGCTGTGATTCAGTGTTAAATGTTTAAAGGCACATTGTAAGGTTAAAAATCATATTTTAAAAATATTCCTTACCCATGCTACCAGTAATAGCCTTAGATAATTAAAAACAATCTAATTTATTTTTCACCTGTTGGTACTCATTGCTTACCTTATACATTTATTACAGTTTCAACAATGAAAATAAACAAGCCAGTTTTACTTTAGTTTCCAGTCAGTTTCATTGTCTGGCTCTTAAGCACTACTACAGTATTGTCAGGTCTGCAGGAAAAGGTTTAAATCCAAACAAAATTTCACCTTAATTAAAAAACAGACAAAACCAGTGAAAATATTTCTTTTAACATTAGGTTTTATATTTTTTTATATATACAATGTGAACTTTTTAGAGATGGTTACTATCATAAATTAGGTTTCTGAATGAAAATGGGAAGGATTAGCCTTCAGTTATGATCGAGTAGGCTGTAAAATAAATATTTTAAGAGACTAAAAAGTGCAAAATTCATCAGGGAACCGTGGGTTTCTTTTAACAGCTGTAAGGTTTTATTATATACAGTATACAAAGTATTGTCTTTGCACAATAGTGTCTTAATTGCTTTGAGCTGCAAATTCCATTAGACTTACTACTTTCACAATATGACTGATTTGTACCATAGTGTTTTCTAGTTCTCTCAATTAATAGTTTTCTCATTTTCATGAATTGTGGAGAAGAGAAAAATGCAAGTGCAAAAGTAGTCCATTTTATTCTTAATTCCTAACCAAAAATATCAATTCTGCAAACCATTTCATCTTCTGAGACTAGACCAAATCATTTCTGTTTGATTCTGTGTTTCGTGGGCTCTTGTGTCCAGTAGCAACAAGATATTCAGTTCCCAATTCCCTGCCCTCCCTTTCCCTTACTTTAATATGTTATACAGGGCTACAATTCGTGGTATGATTTAAATACTGATACAGTAACAAGAATGAGGTAAAACCACATATGATTGAAAGATACTTGAAAAAAATTAAGCCTTTAATAATGAAAGCAAATGCAGTCTATTACAGACTTTGACTGTCTTTTTAATGAATTTTCATTTTTGTTAAACAGAGGGCATCAGGACAACAACAGGAGATTAACAACCTGGTACAGAGAAAAATTGCTGTAGATGAGGAAAATGCTCTCTTGAAGAATGAATTCAGTAATTTGCAGCAGAAATTTAAAGATAAAAGTCAAGAACTTAAGGTATATTGACTTGTACATAGTTGTATAGGACCATAGCTTTGAAGTACTTCTTTAAGTAATGTCAGTCTTTGTGGCACAGAAAGTGACAAGCTTGGAGGAAAAATTGCCTTAGGCCTTGCTATACCTTACAGTTTTCTCACACACCAACTCTGAGAAAGATGCTTTAAAGCTAAGAATCCAAGCTTTATAACTTTCAGATAAATAGTTAATGATGGAAATGGAGCAAAGAAAGTAGGAGTGTGAAGATGTGGCTTCTTGTAATTAGATTCTGATGGGACTGGCATTATTAATTGATAAAGCCGAGGTCTGGGAGGATATGTCTGTGTGGGTCTCAAAAATAGCTGGGGACAGCATCAAAGGCAGCTTGATCAATTAATGGGCTCTTTGCAAATGTGTACTCATCAAAGCTGTCATCCAGCTAAAAAATATGACCCTTCCACCTGCATGAAGGAGGCCAATAAAAGTACACAGGTGACCTTGGCCATCAAATATAGAAGAAGCTGCTGTGAGGGTAAAACTGCACAGTTTATATTTGCTGATTAGTTCTCACTTTTTTTTGTTTATCGGCCCTTGTGGTACTGTTCTACAGGACACTAAGGAGTGTGCACAGAAGAAAGAAGAGCAAAACAGACTGGTTATAAAAAATCTGGAGGAGGAAAATGAGGGATTAAATACACGCTGCGCTGACCTGCTAAATGACCTGGAGAAACTGAGGAAGCAGGAGGCACAATGGAGAATAGAAAAATCTGGTATTGATGCCAAAATAAAGGTATGAGATGGAATGGACTACTGGATATTATTTCAGAACTAACTTCTCCCAGGCACTTGCACTACATGTTATTTTCTTTAAATAACAAGTTATATATTCAAATCGACCAGTGGGGACTGACATTCATTTACATTCCTTCACTTAAGACCCACAGCTTTTTAAAAATTGATGTTACCAAGCAGGAAACTGACTTCAAATAATCATCCTAAAATGTAATCATTAAAAGATAAGATATTGGAGTCTGAGATAAAAGATAATTCTTTAAAAACAGCTTTTAAAATCTTCTCATTCAAGATTTTTTTCTCAATTACAATTTAATTTAATATCATTTGATTGTAGTGGACTTGATATTTGTTATTTTGTAAGATGGTTTTAAGAACTTTTCAACTATAGTTTTGAATAAATTGCATCTTAGCCTCCAGAGGGCTCCACTCTTCGTGAAAGGTTTTTTCACTGCATATCATATTTAAAAAGTTATATTCATTGTTTGATAAATGTGTTGATGTTTTTTCATTTCATTTGGATGCTTCCTACAGCATGTCACACTGTGCTGAAATGTGTATTACTTCCAATTTTTAATTCCCTATCAGTCTTTCTCACGAAAACTGGCATGTCTTCTTAAAATATTTCTAAGTAATAAGTCACAAATGCTAGTATCAGATCATTTGTTAATCTTTGTATGTGTATTTATATAAAGTTTATGTATTTTTGTATTATTTAGTCTAAGGTGCATTGAATACATGTATTTTTTTTTATAAAATGCATCATCTGCTGGTATATTGTATGTCATAAACAGCACAACTTTGGCTTGCACAGAAATGGTGTTTAATCTTTTTCATGGCAATTTAGTGGTAATGCAGTGTACAACAATGTAGGGTCCTTTGATCCCAGGGTGAGAGGGACATGAAGTACAGCAGAGGCAATCCACTGAACCCTGTGCTCTTTACTGACACCCATGGCTGTTGTAGGCATGGTACTGAAAAGCTTTAAGAGCATTTTATCCCTCATAAAACAGAAGATTAGTGACTAAAATCCAAGGCCCATGGTTGTCTGGAAGGTTTGTATCCATTCCCAGGACTCTATGAAGGACTTGGAGATCCTCAAAGGGGAAACTTCGCTGATAACTGTATGCATTAGAATGATTTAATTAATTTTCAGGTTGTCAGCTATGTTGTTGCAGCATCTCTGATAAATTGTTGCAAATAATTTAACTCCCCATAATTTCACATTACACCAATGAAAAGAGTAAATTCAACATCCTTTGGGTTGATTTTATGGCAGGTAACGTATACTATAAAGAAAAGGAGGTTTGTTATAATGGTGTGAGCACAGGAGTAGGGGCAATCAACCCCAGCTCGAGCACTGACTCCCTCTGTAATGTTGGTATAGTCACTTTACCACTCTGCTTCAATTTTCCTCATCTATAAGGTGGGTATAGTAATTCTTATCTCACAAGACTATTGTGAGGATTATTAGTTTAAGTTTCTAAAGGGCTTTTAAGAGGAAAAATGTTGTATATGCACCAAGTAGTGATAGCGTGCTTTACTTCAGAAAAAACAGCTATATTTAAACTTTATTATGTACACATGGATTTAAGAAACTTTGTTTTACTGAAACAGTTACCTTATTCATGATTGTATTACTTATGCATAAATTAGCTATAAATATTTGCTTGACATTTTAATGGGTTCCAGTTTGAATTAATTTCTCCCTCTGTTCTGTTCTTTCTCCCATTTCCATTACCAGACATTTTCAAGAATATGTATTGGATGCCAGGATTGTTTTTAACAGGGTACTAATAAATAGGATGGGAAATAATATGAGGACACATATGAGATTATCAACTTGTACTGTATTGGTCTGAAAATGATCAGTTCTCCCAGTGTAACATGTCTCTTAAATGCTTTTAATAACAGTGTTTTTAAAATGGGAAAATAAGTAACCGGATTTTTTGTTGGCAGTGTGTTGATCTTAAGTGATTGTAAAAATGGCAACATAGGGGTCCATATTCATTGTCTCTGAATGATTTCCATATAAGACTGTGTTTAGAAGTGAAATGTTATTTTTTCTAAACATTGGCTATGCTACTGAATCTGGTATATGGGAGTCAAGCTGTGATCTCTTTGGCTTGTGCATTAGCACTGGTAAAAAAGATCGTTGTTAATAATTTTGTTAACAAGGGATCCAGAAACAGTCCAGCTCGCTCCTCATGAATCCACTTGAACAGCACCCAGAGGGAGAGTAAGATTAAAACTAATAAATGTAAAACATCCTAAAACCTTACTTTTAAAATCTCTTTTGAAGGATAGAAGTGACTACTATTTCTCCTATTTAGGTAGGTGGGTCTCTTCCCTTTCAACGGGATAAAGCACCAGTTTCTAGCCCTGGAGGGCTTGAGATATCAGGCTTCAAGCAGTGACATTTGTATGTATGTAAAAAAACTCACTTCACCCACGCCAATCTGGTGGTGAGGGAAAAATTCCTTCCCAGACCGCCTAAAAAGGAGCAGCTAGCGTAATGCGCACAGCAGGTCCTGACCAAACCGCCACCTCAAGGGGAAGGAGGGTGGGTGCTGCTTCACCTGCACTGGTGAAAAGGGGCTTCTCCCTCCCAGGCTTGCCTCTTTTCAACTCCTCAGCCCTTCCAGTCCCAGAGGATGAGTCAATGTCGTCATGCTGACCCAGTCCCCCTTTTGCAGCAGCTTCTGAGCCTCTTTCCCCCCAACCCGAAAAGTACTGTACCCTCTCCCTCGGCAAGCTGGATAAGTCCCCCCACCTACTTAAAGGCATGGTGCGGTCAATTCTGAAGGTAAAATTTCACATTTACTAGGAGAAGCAAGAAACAATACTGGGATAGGTTGTTTTTTTTAATTATTATTATTATTATTATTATTTTATGTTAGCTGTTTGAAGCTGTGTAGACATTTGGAATATTTCAATAAGTCCCAGTGAAATAGATTAGTGGGCAGAAGGCAAGTGATGTGGTCAAAAGTGAGTGATATATACAAGGTGGATTGATTTAAATCAAAGCAATTTTAATCACTGATTTTAATCATGATTTAAATCAGCAAGATTAAAATTGATGATTTAAAATCAAAGTTTTCATCTTGTTTTGTATTTGTACTTCAGTTATTTTCTATTTGTTTGGTAACCATTAATACGTTGATTTACAACTAAATATAGCCTTTACACTAAATGGTGCTTCCTTTTTGCTAACCAGGAGGATATACTAACTATAAACATTTATTTAAGCTATTTATATAGATTAACTTGCATTTATTCGGATTCTTAATTTTTTTACATTGTTTTAGAAAATGGTGAATGATGCATTTCTTATTTACTAGATGATTAATTTTTTATTGACTATTTGTATCAAGCTGTATTTGGATGGAAATTCAAATTCAATTAAAAATGTGCAAAAACAGCATTTAATTTTTTAAATTAAATAAAACTGTCTTAAATGTGCTGGAAATATAAGGAATAAAAAGTGTATCAAAGCATGTTTTGCATTTAAAAGTATTATCTGTAGTTAGTGATTTGAATTGATTATTTTTGGTCTTTCTAGATTTTAGATATCTTTCTAGCAGATCTCGTTCTCTTGCACCTAGCTTTTATTCCTGCATTGGGAGAGGAAAACAAATTTTCCTGGCTCTCCCTCCCCCCGCCCCAACTCCCAACTGGTTTCTTAAATTTGAATGAACTAATGACATTTGAATGAACTGAAGTAGTTGAATAAACTGAAATATTCTCTGCACCTGCAGAAGAGGCTACTGCTGTCAAAAGCTGGTTTGGCATTCAACGAAATCTGGTTCTAAGCGATTAGCCAATGACTTCCACTAGTTCAGTGGTTTGACTTTCTTTAAATTTGGTAGCACATATGTACTATTAATATTTTTTATTTAATTTAAATGATTTTAATATATTATAAGTTTAGACCTTAAGATAGGTTGTCAATTTCAAATTTGATTTTAAATAGGTTTATTCTTTAAAAAAACAAATCTGCATTTAATTTAAACAGAAAAACTGATATAAATAAAAAATCTGATTTAATTTTTTTAAATAATCAATGTTTATCCACCCTGTTTTTTATCAACCACATTTATCATATACCTTTCCAGTTTATCACATATGCCTTTATAAATCTTGTTTGTGTACAGCATAGACCTAATTCTCACTTGTGCTAAGGCCTTTTACACTGCTCTGGTAGCATAAAGAGGTGTTGAAGTGGGCAGAAACAGCATCCTGATGAGAATTCTCCTGTGCAGGGGACGTCCCTGGCTAGAATAGAACTGGTGTAAAGACGCTATATAGACTCTGCTCTCAGCCTCCAGGTGGATCAGGAGCATGGCCCTGCAATATGGGTGTTTTCTGTTTCCCAGAGCCCATTGTGGGCCATTGGAAGCCAAGCAAAAGTTAACATACTCCTGAGGACTGTATAACTTACGTTGGGAACGGGGCAGGTTCCTGCACAGTCCCAGAATATGAGGAATGCAAAAGTGACTTAAAGTCACCTTTGTTCCCCTTCTCACCTCCATCTCGGTCCCAAGTCCAAACATGGAATAAATTAGAATCTGACCCTATGCATGGCTGTGCATCGTCTCTGATTTACCTCTTGAGAGTGTAGGGCTACCACTTTTCCTGCTGGTAGCTTCAGTCCCATTGTGAACAATGAGGTACTGGACATCTTTGTTGAGAACATTCTGTAGCTTCATATCTCCATTGAGATAATGGGAAATGGTAGGTATTTTGACAGAAGCCAATTCTCCATGAGTTTTTCTCAACTCTGTAGAACACAACAAGGAAAAAAGTATGAAAAAAAAATTAAATGCCTTTAAAAATCAGTTTCCTTTAATCCAGGACTGCAAACACTAAAATACTTTAATTATAATGTTATGGTTTTTGCATAATGTCACTACAGGACACAGCTATGGTGGTTTGGGTGCTTTAGACACACATTTCCATACTTTACCATGTTTGGATTTCATTTAAATTTTGTGGGTTTTGCTTGGTTTTGGAATAATTAGGATCTTGCAGTAATGTTTTTACCCTGTTCATAAGTTCTCTTATCCATTACTCCATTGTAACATTTTGTCAGAGAGAGAGAGAGTGTATATATGTAGAGAATAATTATATGTTCTCTGTAGTTTTTAACTCTTACTGGCTGCCGTTCTTTTTAATATATTGAAAAAATTAATTCTTTACAGAATTTGGAAACTGATTTAACAGAGGCAAGAAAACAAATGGAAGACTTGAACACTAAATGCAGTGACTTGTCATCACAAGTGGTTGTTAAACAGACTGAATTAACACAAAAGGATTGTGATGTGGCCAGAGTTAGGCAAGTATTTCACATCTCCATTTGCTAAATAAGCTAATAGCTTGCAATTTTTAAATTAAATTATTTTATGATTAGGAAGAAATATCTTATCACAGTTACTTTTGCAAAACAATGTATTGTAATACCAGCCTACTTTGTAAGGTACACAAGTTATCTGGAAATTTTTGGATGGTTAGTCTTGGAATCTACTATTTATGCAAACTATTTTTGTGCCTTTTGTGGTGATCAGTTTTTTAAAGAAGGGGTGGACATTATTAAAAATTACACTTCTGTAATTAGCATTGGGTCAGAGAGTTGTCAATCTCCACTGAAAGTTGCAAAATACCAATATGATTAGTAACATAAGCAATTAATTTGAGAGGCTAAATGCCCTAAACCTACAAAAGTTTCAACCCTAACTTTAACTTTTTAATTAGAATCGAGTCTGACAGGTCAACAGGAGTCTATACAAGCCTATGCTAAAGGTTTAAAATGCTGTGATTTAAGCTTTATCTGAGGTCTCACACATCTTTTTATTAGGCTGAATCTGGAGGATTAGTGCTGCATATTTGAGATGTGTAGAAGAAATGAAAGATAGGCTGAATTATATGAAATGACTAGGTTATTAAAATAATCAAAATGACAGCAATGGCAGAAGACATCCAACAGGTTTAAGTGAATTGATGAGAAGTAGTCCATTCTTCTCTTATTTACATAGCTCCATAGGAGGACAGTGCTGTCTGGTAGAAGGGCTGTATTAGACAAATAGTATCCCTTGCCTAAAAGAGCTTACATTCCAGGAGCACTAGTTGGAATGGTGCAAATAAAACAGATCAATACAATATATAGATAGCAGTCATTGCAGTTAGAATGCTGATTCTTCATAATTTTCAACCACTAATAATTTCACCATAGGGAATAAGTCTTTTGTCTTTAAACAAAAATGAGAAACGTGATCTTTGTAACTTTTATGAAACTTAATTTGTCTTCCTGGGATTGTTCTAGGACAGGGATGGGCACACTATGGCCCGTGGGCCGCATCCGGCCCATCAGACTATTTAATCCAGCCCTTGAGCTCCCGTCGGGGAGCGGGGTCGGGGGCTGGGCTTGCCTTGCCCTGCTCCGCTCATGCAGTGGCTCCACACAGCTCCCAGAAGAAGGGGCAGCCTGGGGGCTCCGCACATTGCACCCGCCCCAAGAGCCGGCTCTGCAGCTCCCATTGGTTGGGAGCTGTGGGAGCGGGGCAGCGCGCAGAGCCACCTGGCTGCGCCTCCGCGCATCAGCCAGAGGGGAACATGCCGCTGCTTCCGGGAGCTGCTGGAGGTAAGTGCTGCCCGGACCCTTCAGCCATGATCCTCCCTCCCTGCACCCCAACCCCCTGTCCAAGTCCTGATTCCCCTCCGAACCTCTCCATCCCAGCCTGGAGCACCCTCCTGCACTCTAAACCCCTCATCCCCAGCCTGACCCCAGAGCCTGCCACAGCCCTCACAGCTCCAACCCCCTGCCCCAGCACTGATCCCCCTCCTGCCCTCCAAACCCTTCAGTCCCAGCCCAGAGCACCATTCTGCATCCCAAACCCCTCATCCCTGGCCCCAGCCCAGGACTCTCACTTCCAGTCAGAGCTCTCACCCCTTCCCTCATCCCAAAACCCTGCCCCAGCCCAGAGTCCTGTCCCCCCTCCCCCCCGCACCCTGAACTCATCATTTCTGGTCCCAACACAGAGCCCACACCCCCAGCTGGAGCCCTCACTCTCTTCTGTATCCTAACGCCCAATTTTGTGAGCATTCATGGCCTGCCATACTATTTCCATATCAAGATGTGGCCCTCAGGCCAAAAAGTTTGCCCACCCCAATCTAGGATCTCTATTGAAAAAGATGTCCCTAGTTATTTTCATGTTTAAAAGTCATAAATTCAGGATCTCAGTTGTTAACAAAAATACAAGAATGGTATGTAAACAAGAAAGATTTTAATAGCCTGATTTATGGAAAGACAAGCTGATGGAATTTGTAAACTTTATCAAAAGGCTGACAGACTTGAATACATTGTTGTACTAAAACTATGCTTCTCTGTGGCCCAAGATATCTGTGGTGTGAGGGTACAGGGATCGGAAAGGATACTTTCAAAGCAGGTAATCAAAGCTGACAAAGTTATTACACATTGTCTGCGGGAATAGCACGTTACAAACTGAGTTGGCCGAGCCAACATTTTACATTTTTACAATTTCCAGTACAAGTCAGCGCTTGCTAAACATAGACATTTACTCATTTTGCAAGCTTTGCTAGGCCCACAGCTATAGTTGGAGCATCAAAGCATCACAGGTAAACTCTTATGAAACTTTGAATTTTAAAAAAGTAACTTTGCCACTCTGAAAAAGGTCATTTCACTTGAGTGAATGTTGAAAATAGACATCAGTATTTTAAGAAAAAAGTATATAAAGAAATTCTAAGCTGTGTTTACATGTATTTTCAAGTATTTTGTTTGTTCGTATGGAAAGGCAGAAATAAGGTCTCCCAAACAACCTTAACTATGATACTGTCATTCCAAATTTATGAAACAAAATTACACCCACTACTTTCACAATATGAGTCATATTCCCCCACTTTCATATCTCTTTATCTCTAGGGATTTAAATAGACCCAATTGCCATAGGATCTAGGTGCTGAATCCTCACATTACCATATCCCATCAGAATATAGTCAGTTGACCACAATATTTACACAACTTTTCTTATACATATGCTCCCCATCATTTATATTATTATTCTTAGTCATCTTTCTAGGTACATTATAAAATATGTTTTCCTTTTATGAGTAGTTTTCTGAAATGTTATAATTTTCCAAGATTTGTTTGTAAAAGGGCATTATTTGTTCTGTTCGGGGGTCACATTTCATGTTCCATGTAGAAATTCTTTAAGGATTTTTACTGCTGCATCTCATGATTCTGGGGGGTAATTCCCAGTTTAGACAGTTAAGACTTCTGTCTCAAATTAAGGCAGTTTAAGCATTTTGGTTTTTGCTCTGCTTCATTATGAAGTGTTCAGTAAAAATGATTGAACTTAAAGGAGGACCGGTTGGACATGAGAGGCGTATGTATATACATCAATTCACAATTAAGTCTCTTCCTTTTCTCTGCCTTGTCATGGAAAAGAGCTACACACTTGTGCTTGGCCTTTTTACTGTGGCATATGTACAAGTTCCAAATTTTTAGTATTACTTTAATGTTGCTTATTTTTATTCCTTATTTTTGTTTTTAAAGTAATAGCTCATTTTCTCTCATTTTGTTTACATACTATCTTTTCTACTAGGTCTTTTTTTTAGTGTAGTATATGAACATGATATTGAAAAACTTATCTATTTTTAAACTTAATTAAAAGATCTACAGAGCATGGGAAGAAATAAAATATATGCCATAATCAGGTACAGAAAGCATATTATCAGTCGGTTTGATAAAGAACTTTTAAATATATCAAACCTCCCACCACCAAAAAACCTTTCCATCGGGTATAGCCAATTCTTGCCTGTAGCATCTTTGCAGAGCTGGCATAACATATAGGGGGATATAATGGCAGGGGTGGAAAATGCAGTAGAAAACTGTAACTGTTTATCGAGAGCTGCAGAGGAAAATAAAACCTAAGTAAGGAAAACAAATAGCTGAGTTCTAGTTTAAGCTAAAACCCAACAATAGAAATAAGAGGATGGAGTTTACTCTAGGAGAAGATCTAATGACAGAATCTGACCAGGCATGACACAAGCTATGCTTGCTTGCTTTCCACACCAGGAAGCTGTTAGACTAGAAGCGTCATCTTGTCTCTGTGCTGGCTTTCATGACTGTTGCTACTGTGGCCCAGAACCAGATGATAATCTTTACAACCTGAATAGAACAGTGTAGAATAAAGTACTCAGTGCCTATTTAGTCAGAAAATGTTTGTGGTAACACAATTAAATACAATAACACAGAGTCCTCCATTATCACTATGCATATAACTAAACACCATTAATAGGGAAGTCGAGATGGAATAATCTCTTTTTAAAAACTTGCCTGTGTTCTATGTCAGAAGAAAAAAAAGAACCATTGATGATTTAAAAAAATAAAATAAAATAAATATGTTCTAGTCACTCAAGGCCTCAGTGCCTTATTCTTCTGAAACAATGTTCATTTTTTACTGTCAGTAAAAATGGAAAATTCCTCTATAGGCAGGAAAGAAAATCTCCCTTCTTCCCCAAAATCCATTTCAGGATTTTCTGGGCTTAAAAGGACACACTTATTTCCTTAGTTGCAAATCTCTTTTTCTTAGACACCAAAACAGAAGCACTGTCTAATCAAAATTAATCCCAAACATATTGCTTGGTAGAAAAAATACCAAGAGATCTGGCTTCCTTCTTTCAGAATTTTAGGATGCACATGGTAGAGAGAGATCTAAGAAAGATAATAGCAGATTCCCTTTTAGTTGACAGGATGATATTCTGTCTGTATTTCATCTTGCCATAATTTTTCAAGTCAACTGGAGTAGAAGGACTTCATATGTCCAGGTGTACACACCCTGGTGCTCCATTTATTTTGAGTACATAAATTCATGTTTTTTTTCCCCTCCAAATCCTGCATTTTGCTAGTGAGAATTTTTTTCTTTCTTTGAACTATGCAATAATTCTGCCTTTGATCTCTGAGAGAACTTTTTGTAATTAAATTGTTTTCTCCTCCAGCATATTAAAAGTTACAAGGATTTCCAGAATCACCCAGCACCGGCCTTACTGTGTTCCCATTGCCATCCCGGACGAGCCCCCAGATTGTCGGAGAAAAACACAGTTCTTTCACTCTTTTTGCGTGCAGCAAAGTCAGATACTTTATTATCTCTAGCAATTGCGTGGAGGGAGAGAGTGCATGAGGACACAGGGTTTCCCCCTCCTAGGCAGGTTTCTCTACAAGTAAACAATTACAGCAAGCATTTATACCTTTTGTTACATACAATAATAAGCAACAGCTGTATTTTGTTTATACATAGGTCATCCTGATATCTTATTTTTCTCACTTATTTAGACTCTAGTCTACATTCCATATTTATCTATACAAGGTCGCAACAACTTCTCACACAGTTCTTTCCCATTTGCCTCTCACAATCCTCGCTTCTACAAATCTTGCGTTATTAGGGTTACAGCTAGCCTGACTCTTGCTCACAGAAGAGACTGTTCGCATTGAAATCCCCTTCCAATCCTTTTCAGGCCTTGCTCTACTTCCACAATCCCAACCAGTATCAATTACTCGATCTGAAGATCAATATTTACAATAAACTTCTGTACCAAATCCAATCTTTTGTTTGTTAAATATAACTTTTTTAAGATCTGTGGAAAGATAGTTCTCATGGGGATCCCTGCTGAATAACAGGTGATTTAGAGAAGCTGCCACCTGTCCTTGATATGCACTAGCTTTAAAAGGTTCCTGTTTTAACGGGCAATTTTGGAAGATACCAGAATCACAAAGCACTGAAAGGGCAGAAATACTGCCAAAAGCAGGGTGGCCAGGAGCATCTCTGAAATGCATCTTCCTTGCCATTTGTTCATGCTCATCTCCAATGCAAGATCTCCGGATCTCTTCAGAATGCACAATAATATTTCTATGTCCTAGAAGGCTTAAATCCTGTTGTTGGCCTTCAGAACATCACGATTCTTCTGTCCCATGGTTTTTCAATGTTGAATATCAGAGATCTTCTTTTAAAGTTGTGCTGAGTCTCAGGATTTGGGCTTAAATGCTGTGTTGTCTGTTTAATTCAAAGTGATTCGTATCTCATGGATACACAGAGCTGCTAGCTCAAGAGATGGTAGTACTTTCTAACCCATCAGTGAGTGCCAAGTGCAGTTGCAACTAGCACCAAGCTAGTAATACTCAGAATACATGTTTCATCATTGCTGCTATACAATCAAGAATTTTCAGATCATTTGCTTTGGTATACACTCAAAGCTGTTTCACAATGCCCTGAAAAGACTTAAGTGACAGCGCCTGACACTGTGGGTATCGGGTGGTGTAACCTAGAGACTTAGTAAATTACTTTAAGTCCCTCAGTATCTGGAGTAGAACATTGGAAGATTCAGCTCAGGCAAAATCCCCACACACTGCCCATTATTGGGAAAATAAAACTAAACCAGCAAATGTCAACAAAGATGATGGATATGATGAGTATTTGTAATTGGCATGTCCAGCTTTTTGATTGACAGCAGCTGCTCATTTTACTTTAGATCTCTGGGAAGCCATATGTTAGCTTGCAACAGTTAGTATGTACAGGGCAACATGTGTTTAACATTTTTTGGTATGGTTGGGATAAATCTTTAATTCATATTCAATTCAGATATAAATACTAGCATTTTTCCAGAATTCATATTAATCAAATAAATGAACCCACATGCTAAATAGCACTACGGTGAATCTTAAATATCTAAAATGGCTGTTGCCAGGAGGGGGTGGCCATTTTAAGCATGTTATAATTATGTCTGCAGCTCCTCCATGTTCAGTTCTCCTGGCATGGTTCCCTCAGATTAACCCCTTTCCAGTCCTTGTTGGCCAAATAAATATTTCACTATGTCCATGGAGTCAAAGTACCCCTTCTGTTAGCCAGCCCCCTTCCCCTGTTACCAGAATTCCCACCCCCTTCCATGCTTTTTTAGTCGCTATGTCATCTGTGCCACCCTAAAAATGAGTGGTTATCAATATTCAGTAAATATTGATAACACCCTATTGAGTAGTATTTGACTTTTAAAAATGTGTTCTTCCTATCTCCTTGGTCTTTAGTAAAATTGTGTGTGTGTGTGTGTGTGTGTGTGTGTGTGTGTGAGATTTGATGTAAAATGTCACTTGAGTGTATGCTTAAATCCATCTCTCTAAAGGGAAACAATTAGGCATATGCTAAGTGCTTTTCTGAATAACTGTACTGTCGTGAATCGGGAGCCAAGAGAGAACTGGTATGCAACTTGTTATCCTCTTGCTTAACCTCTTATTAAAGAAGGCAGTGATTTCTCTGAAATCCAGGAAGTTGTGTTATAAGTATGGTAGTTACTATTAAAAGACAACATTTTTCAGAAACTACCACGTGGTAACTGTTTGTAGATGTTGACACTCTCATGGTGACCACTTTAATGATGATTTAAGTAGTAGAAATGTCCCCCTCTCCACCAAACCTTCCCTCCCACCCAAACCAAAACCCTCATATACTACATGAGAATACTTTATTTTCCTGAGGAAATCCTGGTAGCTTTGTTCATTTTAAATAAGGTGATCTTTTTTTTCTGTAAGAATTCAATGCACATCATTGTATCAGCCACTTCCAGCAATAGTCAGACTGTACTAGGAAAATAAATGAATACAGAAAAGTAAATTAGTTCCAGTGAAGAAACTTGAAGAATCATTGAGGAAGAAGGCCTGTTCCAAGGCTCAGTCCAAAGAAACACTGCCTTGGATGGCAAGCAGCAATTGTTCTGGTTTTGGTCTAGAATCCTGTTTGGTTTCCCTCTGCATTCCTTTCATACATAAGGCTCCTACTACCTGGACTGCTGTTCCTGACTGAGCTGAAACACAAAGCAGAAAACAAGCGAAGAAAGACATGAGAGAGAAAAATGATTACCCCCCCCCAAAAAAAAATAAAAAAAAAAAAGAATAAAAGGAGGAAGGGATTGAGGCAAAGACTGGGAAATAAGAAATGGAGAGAAGAAAAAATAGGGCAGAAATGGGGCCTGAATGATGGCAACCCACACTGTGATCTTTTTTTTATGACAATTATGTGGGATGCTCAAAATATGCATTTCAGTATTCCAGTATAGTACAGTACACTACAACAATTTGTAGTGCTCTCTCTCTGATATAACTTGCAAATATTTTAGGATCTAGGGAGAAAACTACATTTAAAAAGTAAATTTTGTTGACAGATTCACTCTGCCTAGTTATTTTCTAGAAATTGCCTTGCACGGTTGGCACTTGGACGACATTTATCCCACTTCCACTTCCTCATATCCTGGAGATGTGCTGCATTTACACTTCTGTCTCTACATTCAAATGGTTACAAAACTGTGGTTGTAACCTACTAAATTACAGTACTTGCTAGCAACTTGGTCAACTCTGCTCAGGCTCTTCGTTCTAGCTTTGTCATTTAGACATTTACTTCTGTGGGATTAACCTCAAGATCTATAGATACATCTAATACCAAGTTAAAATTTTGAGCTTTGCGAGATCAGCCTTTCATACTCTCACCTCCATTAAAACTGCTAGATTTTGAAAGATATCCTGTGATCAGCTGCAGTATCCTGTTGTTTGGTTGCTCTACCTCTTCTTACAATGTAATCACTATGCTTTCTATGAAAGTTCGCTCGGCAGGGGAAGGCTTTGACTTTAGCAGCAGTGTGAATGAACAGTAGCAGATGCATGACCTAAAACGCCTGCTGCTGATTTTTTTTAAGTCACCCCCTCCCAGTGAAGCCCCCCCCCTTGCAAACTACTAGAAATTTAGAGCAAGGAGAAGGGTGCAGTATCCAATTTTCTGCATAGTTACACTAATGTAAATCTGGAGCAACTTTATTGACTTCAATCTAGTTATTTCAGTTTTACACCATTATAACTGACAATTGAATTTGACTCCAGGAAAGAAACACTTCATAAAACAGAAAATAATCTTAACTCCTGAGAAACTATAAAATCAAATTAAAGCCGGCAAAGAGCTCTTTAGAGTTTAGATAAAGTTTGAGTGAAAATTATGGATTGGGTGAATCAAATATTACATTTGACAAATAGCTTAAACATAAGTGATTATCTGATTTGGGTAGTTCTTGACTCAATATTTGATTTACCCGTCTCATGTCTATCTCCCCTTTTCTGATCCCATCTAAGACCTGGGAGGTCAAACTGGCTACTTCTGTCCCAACCCCAAACTGAATGAGATTCTATTTTCTAGATTCCCCACCTGGGTTTACGTAAAATATACCCACTGACTTGGTCCTTTAATAGGTTCCAAATATTCCCATAAAAGCTGTCTTTATGTTGGCTCACGGGCCTTTGTTGTATATGGTATGATTTTTAATTCTTTTGTGTGGTTTCTGATAATAGTTTTCAGTCAATTCAGTGTACTTAATTTCTAGATTAATGTATCCTCTATTAATATGGTTTATATTATAAAGTGTCTGGACAATTTATACAGTAGACTCTTTTATCATATTAAAGTCTGTTTCTGACTGAGATTTTCTTTTCCATTTTCATTCATAGTTTTTCTGCCATGTGCAGTGATATATTAATTCTCTCAAATGGTCTACAAAGTAATAGTTTTGAATGCTTAGTAAGGTCAATCCTTCATTAAATATTGGTTTAATTTCTATATTTGTATTTATTCTGGAATGCTTGTTGTTGCAGATGAATTTATTTTGAAAATCTTTTAATTGCTTTGTTTGTGTCCTTTTTTGGAGATTTTTCAGAAATGGATATCTTATTTTGGACAGGTTATTTTTCTGGACACCTCTTATCTTTCCAAATTAGAGAATAAAATGTGTTGTCCCAAATAGAATTATAGAACTGGAAGGGACCTCGAGCGTTCATCTAGTCCAGTCCCCTGCACTCATGGCAGGACTAAGTATTATCTAGACCATCCTTGACAAATGTTTGTCTAACCTGCTCTTAAGAATCTCCAATGATGGAGATTCCACAACCTCCCTAGGCAATTTATTCCAGTGCTTAACCACCCTGACAGTTGGGAAAGTTTTTCCTAATGTCCAATGTAAATGTCCCTTGCTGCAATTTAAGCCCATTGTTTCTTGTCCTATCCTGAGCAGTTAAGAAGAACATTTTTTCCCCTCCTCCTTGTAACAACTTTTTATGTACTTGAAAACTGTTATCATGTCCCCTCTCAGTCTTCTCTTTTCCAGACTAAACAAACCCAGTTGTTTCAATCTTCCCTCACAGGTCATGTTTCTAGACCTTTAATCATTTTTGTTGCTCTTCTTTGGACTTTCTCCAATGTATCCACAACTTTCCTGAAATGTGGTGCCCAGAACTGGACACAATACTCCAGTTGAGGCCTAATCAGCACCGAGTAGAGCGGAAGAATTACTTCTCATGTCTTGCTTACAACACTCCTGCTAACACATCTCAGAATGATGTTTGCTTTTTGTGCAACAGTGTTACACTGTTGACTCCTGTTTAGCTTGTAGTCCAATATGACCCTCAGATCTCTTTCCATAATACTCCTTCCTAGGCAGCCATTTCCCATTTTGTATGTGTGCAACTGATTGTTCCTTCCTAAGTGAAGTACTTTGCATTTGTCCTTACTGAATTTCATCCTATTTACTTAAGACCATTTCTCCAATTTGTCCAGATCATTTTGAATTATAATCCTATTCTCCAAAGCACTTGCAGCCCCTCCCAGCTTGGTATTGTCCGCAAACTTTATAAGTGTACTTTCTATATCATTATCTAAATCATTGATGAAGATATTGAACATAACCGGACCCAGAACTGATCCCTGCAGGGCCCCACTCATATCCTTTCAGCATGACTGTGACCCACAGATAACTACTCTCTGTGAACTGTTTTCCAACCAGTTATGCACCCACCTTATAGTAGTACCATCTAGATTGCATTTCCCTAGTTTGTTTATGAGAAGGTCATGTGAGACAGTATCAAAAGGTGTACTAAAGTCAAGATATACCATGTCTACCGCTCCCCCCCCCCCAACTCTTGTTACCCTATCAAAGAAAGCTATCAGGCTGGTTTGACATGATTTGTTCTTGACAAATCCATGCTGACTGTTACTTATCACCTTATTATCTTCTAGGTGTTTGCAAATTGATTGCTTAATTATTTGCTCTATTATCTTTCCTGGTACAGAAGTTAAGCTGACTGGTCTGTAATTCCCCGGGTTGTCCTTATTTCCCTTTTTACAGATGGGCACTATATTGGCCCTTTTCCAGTCATCTGGAATCTCTCCAGTCTTCCATGACTTTTCAAAGATAATTGCTAATGGCTCAGATAGCTCCTTAGTCAGCTCCTTGAGTATTCTAGGATGCATTTCATTAGGCCCTGGTGACTTGAAGACACCTAACTTGTCTAAGTAATTTTTAACTTGTTCGTTCCCTATTTTAGCCTCTGATCCTACCTCATTTTCACTGGTATTCACTATGTTAGATGTCCAATTACCACCAACCTTCTTGATGAAAACGAAAACAAAGAAGTCATTAAGCACATCTCCCATTTCCACATTTTCTGTTATTGTTTCCCCCCGCTCATTAAGTAATGGACCTACCCTGTCCTTGGTCTTCCTCTTGCTTCTAATGTATTTGTAGAAAGTTTTCTTGTTATCTTTTGTGTGTCTAGCTAGTTTGATCTCATTTTGTGTCTTGTCCTTTCTAATTTTGTCCCTACATGCTTGTGTTATTTGTTTATATTCATCCTTTGTAATTGATCTAGTTTCCACTTTTTGTGGAACTCTTTTTTTGATTTTTAGATCATTGAAGATCTCCTGGTTAAGCCAGGGTGGTCTCTTGCCATACTTCCTATCTTTCCTATGCAGTGGGATAGTTTGCTCTTGTGACCTTAATAATGTCTCTTTGAAAAATGGTCAACTATCTTCAATTGTTTTTCACCTTGGACTTGCTTCTCATGGGATCTTACCTACCAACTTCCTGAGTTTGCTAAAGTCTGCCTTCTTGAAATCCATTGTCTTTACTTTGATTTTCTCCCTCCTACCCTTTCTTAGAATCATGAACTCTACCAATTCATGATCACTTTCACCCAAGCTGCCTTCCACTTTCAGATTCTCAACCAGTTCCTCCCTATTTGTCAAAATCAAATCTAGAACAGCCTCTCCCCTAGTAGCTTTCTCTGCCTTCTGAAATAAAAAATTGTCTCCAATACATTCCAAGAACTTGTTGGGTAACACTGCTCTACAGCCAAAATGCTACTGAAATAAATGTAGTCAAACTTTACTAATTCTGGGTCACTGAGAATGAAAATGATGCTTAAAATTGTTGATTGGCTCTAGTTTTCAAGATATGCTATTGGGTCAGTATATACGACCCTTGACTTGGGAATGGCGGAGGATAAGTGAGTTATAAAGGGAAGGGATCTCAATTTAAACCAGAAATGACTGAAATACATCTTTGACTGGATCTATGAATAAATCTATGACTGGGTTTGGACAGTACTTGCTTTTTAGGCAAAACAATGAATGATGCAATCTGAAGCTGGTATTGCATTATACATGATATGAATTGCATCATGTTATTCCTAGAAGTCATGGATGATGCAATCATAACGAAGCTTACATCACTCTGCTGAACAAATTGCCCTATATCAGCTCTAGAAATCATGCAGTGTCGTGCTCTCTTCTTTGTCAGTGTTTGATTTTGCAAAGGGACACATTTCTGTTTAGCCAAAGTGAGCAGAGATGCCTCGTACTAGTGTGAACAGTGCAGATAACTTCTGCTACGTTTGTGGTGAAGTGGCTTTTGCATCACAAAAGCACAGTATAACCACTATGGTTAAGAAAGCCTATCACCTTTCCTTTGGCTGCAAAATTGGAGATCAGGACAAGAGGTGGGCCCCACACATAGGCTGCAACACTTGTGCAACAAATCTTCACCAGTGGTTGAACAGGAAAAGGAAATCTATGCCTTTTGCAGTGCCAATGATTTGGAGAGAGCCAACAGATCATACCAGCAATTGTTACTTCTGCATGGTGCCTCCAGTTGGGAAAGGTGTGTCAAAGAAGAAAAAGTGGACTGTGCATTATCCAAACATTCCATCAGCTATACGCCCAGTATCCCACGGAGAAGGACTGCCGGTTCCTGATGCACCAGAATCATTCTCACTTGAGTCAGACGAGGAAGAGGAAGAGGATGAAACTTCTGGTCCTGAACCATCTATGTCACAGGACCCACATTTTCTTCCATCCTCCTCCTCTGAACCACACCTCATAACACAAGGTGAACTGAATGACCTTGTCAGGGATTTGGATCTACCCAAGAGTAAGGCATAGTGTTGGGCTCCAGACTACAGCAGTGGAATCTTCTGGCAGGTGATGTTAGGGTTTCCATGTTCCGTGACCGTCAAAAGGATCTTGTCCCATTCTTCTTCCTGGAAGGTGATCTTGTAGCCTGCAACAACATCGATGGTGTGATGGCAGCCCTCAACATCGTTCACGATGCAGATGCGTGGAGACTGTTCATTAATTCATTGAAGATGAGTCTTAAAGCTGTTTTACTGCATAATGGCAATGTTTTGCCATCAATTCCAGTTGGTCATGCAGTCCATATGAAGGAAACCTATGACAACATGAAACAACTTTTGAGGTGCATGAACTATGACCAACATCAGTGGCAGCTTTGTGGCGATTTGAAGGTTGTTGCTCTCTTGCTTGGTCTGCAGACTGGATACACAAAGTACTGCTGTTTTCTCTGTGAATGGGATAGTCGTGCAAGAGATTCCCACTACATCAAGAAAGATTGGCCACTCCTACAGTCATTGGAGCCTGGGAGGAAAAGTGTTCAGCATCCACCACTTGTTGAATCAAGGAAAATTTTGTTACCACCCTTACACATCAAGCTGGGTCTGAAGAAGACCTTTGTCAAGGCCATTGACAAAACACAAGCAGCTTTCAAGTACCTCCGTGGAAAATTTCCATGGTTAAGTGAAGCTAAGATAAAGGATGTGACGGGTTGGATCACAGAAACCCCCTTGGGAGCTGCCACCCGATGTGCAAAGACTACCCCTGCTCCTGTTTTCCCTGCCAGCTCAGGACTCCAGCACCCTGTCTTGCTGAGCCAGACACTCCCGTCTGGCTCAGACACAGACCCAGGGTCTGAATCACTTGTCCCAAAGCTGCAAGTTTACCTGAAAACAGCTCGCAGTAGCGTGCTTTTCTTTAGCACTCAGATGCCCAACTCCCAATGGGGTCTAAACCCAGATAAATCCGTTTTACCCTGCATAAAGCTTATGCAGGGCAAACTCATAAATTGTTCGCCCTCTATAACACTGATAGAGAGATATGCACAGTTGTTTGCTCCCCCAGGTATTAATACATACTCTGAGTAAATTACTAAATAAAAAGTGATTTTATTAAATACAGACAGTAGGATTTAAGTGGTTCAAAGTAGTAACAGACAGAACAAAGTAAGTCACCAAGCAAAATAAAATAAAATGCGCAAATCTATGCCTAATCAAACTAAATACAGATAATCTCACCCTCAGAGATGCTTCAGTAAGTTTTTCTCAGACTGGACATCTTCCAGGCCTGGGCACAATCCTTTCCCCTGGTACAGCTCTTGTTGCAGCTCAGGTGGTAGCTAGGGGATTCTTCATGATGGCTCCTCTCTCTCTGTTCTCTTCCCCCCTTTATATATCTTTTGCATAAGGCGGGAACTCTTTGTCTCTCTGGGTTTCCACCCCCCCTCACTGGAAAAGCACCAGGTTAAAGATGGATTCCAGTTCAGGTGACATGATCACATGTCACTGCAAGACTTCATTACTCACTTGCCAGCACACACATATACAGGAAGACTCACAGGTAAATACAGCCATCTGCAGACAATGGGAGTCATCGAGATTCCAAACCATCATTAATGGTCCACACTTTACACAATTACAATAGGCCCTCAGAGTTACATTTTATATTTCTAGTTTTAGATACAAGAGTGGTACATTCATACAAATCAGATGATCATACTCAGTAGCTTATAAGCTTTGTAATGATACCTTACAAGAGACCTTTTGCATGAAGCATATCCCAGTTACGTTACATTCACTTATTACCGTATTTTCTCTAAAACTATCTCAGTTACATTATATTGACTTATTATCAAGTTTTTATAAAACCATATAGACTGCACAACGTCACAAAGGAAGGTGTCTTTGTTGGTCCTCGGATTCGTGAACTTCTTCGAGATGATGCATTTGACCATGCACTGCGTGGCAAGGAAAAGACGGCATGGAAAGCCTTCCAGTTAGTGGCAATACATTTTCTCGGAAACAACAAGGCAGACAACGACAGGTTGTTGGTGGAAAACCTCCTCAAGGCATACAAAAGCCTTGGTTGCAACATGTCACTAAAGATACATTTTTTGCACTCTCATCTAGATTTTTTTCCACCGATCTGCAGAGCAGTGAGGACGAGCACGGCGAGCGATTTCACCAGGACATTGCAACAATGGAGAAATGCTGTCAGGGCAAATGGAGCCCATCAATGCTTGCAGACTATTGCTGGACAGTAACAAGAGATGCTCCATTTAATGAATACAAGAGACAAGCCAAGAAGCGCCGACTAGACACTGAATAGGATTAAACTATGTACATAATAGTTTTTTGCCTTTTGTTTCATAATAAATTTTATTTATATAACCCTTTTGCTGATTTTTAAAGTGTTACATAAACAGGACAGGTGAAATATTATCATGTAAAGCAACCATAAACACATGAAAAGACCTAGGTTTACAATTTATGATTAAAACTCTACTATCTAGACAATATACATAGACATAAAATGTAAAAACTTAAATATCTTAGAAACAGTAGCCAATCTATTGTTTTAATTCAGCACATCAAAATACATAATAAATAGCACATTTTATCTCTGAAGCAGACGACTTCTCAAAAATTGTAGACCAGTGTAATCTGTTCCCTGCTGTGTTATTTTCCCAACATAGTCTGGGTAGTTGAAGTCCCCCATCACCTCCAAGTCCTGTGCTTTGGATGATTTTGTTAGTTGTTTATAAAAAGCCTCATCCACCTCTTCTTCCTGGTTAGGTGGTCTGTAGTAGAACCCTAGCATGACATCTCCCTTGTTTCTTATCCTTTTTATCCTTACCCAGAGACTTTCAACAAGTCTATCTCCTATTCCCATCTCAACCTCAGTCCAAGTATATACATTTTTAATATATAAGGCAATACCTCCTCCCTTTTTTCCCTGCCTGTCCTTCATGTACCCATCTATACCAATATTCCAGTCATGCGTATTATCCCACCAAGTCTCCGTAATGCCAACTGTCATAGTTGTGTTTATTTAATAGCATTTCAAGTTCTTCCTGCTTATTCCCCATACTTCTCGCATTAGGATACAGACATCTAAGATACTGATTTGATCTCCTCCCCACCCCCAGTTCTGTCTTGTTTCTCCCTTATCCCTGCTATAACAGCCCATGCTCCCCTCAAATTCCTACTCTTCTCCCAGGTCTCCATGTTTTTGACTTACCTGTGGGCTTTGGTCACCTGTCCCCTTTGAACCTAGTTTAAAGCTCTCCTGACTAGGTTAGCCAGTCTGTAGCCAAATATGCTCTTCCCCTTCCTCGATAGATGGACCCCATCTCTGCTTACAATAAATAATAGTAAATAATTAGGCATTTCTTTTTAAATACATGCTTAAAATTAAACTTGTGCTTAAGTGCTTTCCTGAATTGAGCCCCATTACAAGCTTCTTTGACCGTATTCCTTTCTTAACGTTATGTTCTAGGACTGTTGTATTGGTATAATTTGTCTTAATTTTTGTGTAAATACCCTGATACTACTGCTTCATGGACAAATGCTAAATGAAATGGTGTGAGAAGAAAAGAAATACAATTAAAATGAGAAACTATAAATGTATCTTGTAGTTAGACATCTGCAATTAATGCGTCACTCCTGTGACATAGGTTTAATACACCTAGGGCACGACCAGTTGGTTCCCTGGACAGAACGAATCTTTTCCCTGGTGACATTCCTTTTTATCTCCTCCAGCTTTTATTTGTTACAAGTGTATTAACCTGTCCAACCTATCTCCACAAATCAGAATTTTAAGTCTACTTAACACCCTTTTCATGATTGCTTTCTAATAGCTGTCTGTAAGTTTTTACAAGACAGAATCTTTCATTCCATCTTGCATTCATATACTCCTTTAAACAGTGTTGTTTGTTTTCCTTTAAATCGTTTTTTCCCCCACTGGTACAATGCTCTCTTTAAAGAAAGTTCTTGAATTACACTAGTTTGGTCTCTGCCATTCTGCAGAGAAAGTGCTGAAAAAGTGCCTATATGGGTATTAATAATTAATTTTTATGCACTGCTTTTCATCTGTAGATCTCAAAGCACTTTACACAAATGTCATGATTCCCATTTTACAGATGTTAAGCTGAGACACAGAGAGGTTAAGTGCTTTGCCTAAGGTCCAAAGAAAACCCTATGAAGAAACATGGAAGAAAGTTAATGAGGGTAATAGGCACTGAAACTGAATTTAAGTCTAACAATAGTTTGAAGTGTGCTTGTTAATTAACAGAGAATTATGCTTGCTATAATATACAAAGAAGAAGCCAAGTTTTGCAGTGTGCATACCATTGAACTCTATTACAGATTATATTATGGAAAGCGATTTAGGATGACAAAGAACACTTTTGAACTGAAGCAATAATACAAAGATTAGACTAACTGTGTGGTTCTAGGTATCCTATTAAAGTAAATGTCTACTGCAGACATCAGTTGTACATTTTGACTCTTTGTACTAAAGAATTAACTACATGTTGATCAGAAAGCTGCCAATGCTGTAACTGGAAGTCCAGTTATTTTATAGCAGTCATGTCATTAAAGGCCAATTGATAGATGTTCTGCTTTTGAAAGTTAAGTGTTGTATAGATATTTTCCAGGAGTGTGTGATAAATATTAAATATTGTGTATATAACTTCTAGTGTTTAGAAGGAAATTGACAAGTAAAATAAATGGAAGTAGAAAGCTCATTATATAAAATAAAATTAGCTGAACACAAATGTTTAAGTATTGTCCTTCTAGTCATGCTTTCCTGTTTATTGCTTGCTTTGCACAGGAAGGAGTTGCAGGAGCTGCAGAATCTTTACAAACAAAACACAGAACATACAGCACAGCAGGCAGAGCTGATCCAGCAGCTTCAGGCTCTCAATATGGATACGCAAAAAGTACTGAGAAATCAGGAAGATGCTCACACAGCTGAAACTATATCATATCAAAAAGTATGCTGCTGTTTTCTATCACAAAAGTATAAATTGAAACCTACTTGTGAGTACTGTTCATAACTATCAGTATGCAGCATCTTGGATAATAGAGTATCCCTGTTTAAAGCACCATGTGGTATTGCACACTTGTATTGGTGCTACTTTGTGATGAAAATGTGGAAGGCGGAGTAGAAGGTTCTTTTGGGCCCAGTTATACTTACTGAAGGGGAATGCCCATTGCTTCTATAAGGACTGCATGCTCCAGCACTAAACATGTAGAATTTAGTGATACATGGGAAAAAGTCCTGATGGATTGCAAAGCATAACAGCCAGTTTTTACAGTTTGCTTTGCCTATCTTTGTTTCTCTTCCGCTCCCATTCATGAGAAGTGGAGGTTTAAGTTTATAACACCTATTATTAGTTGATTAGTTGGAGAATTCATGTGTAAATTTGATACTGTTGTCAATCTCAAACAATTTTTTTGCCAAAGTGACACAATTTGAAAACCCATTGCAGAAGAATCCTCTGCAAAACTATATACACTCTACACCGATATAACGCTGTCCTCAGGAGCCAAAAAATCTTAGCGTGTTATGGGTGAAACCGCGTTATATCGAACTTGCTTTGATCCACCAGAGTGCGCAGCCCCGCCCCCCCCGGAGCACTGCTTTACCGCGTTATATCTGAATTTGTGTTATATCGGGTCGCGTTATATGGGGTAGAGGTGTATAAAATATATAATATGATTTCATAGCTTTGGTAAGTACTATGAATGTTGACAGCCACTCAGAGAAATTTCTCTGATAGGTATCATCTTGAATTTAAAGCTTTGTGAAGCTTGTTATAAAATTGTGAAGCTGAGAAAGTAAACAAACTAAACTAGGTGATGGATATCTAAGTGTATGCTGGGTTATATCGTATCTAAGTGTATCATGGCAGTCACAGGTACAGAGTGTTGCTGTCACTGGAAAAGTGTATTGAGCACTACTTATCATGAATAAAAGTTCTTAGTAATATGAATTGGATACAGATAAACTTGGGTGCTCTATATCAAGAGATCATGGTCCTTTTCTCTTGGGTCAGCACTGAAGTGGCCTAGAAAAGTTGCAGAGTGGGTTATGTTAGAAATCACCCAGTGGAACACATGAGAAGTTCTACTTTCATCTGGCAAGACAGGGTGAGTGACAGCAGTTCCCACTTACAATGATCAAAACCCTTTGCTTTACTTTTTAGGATGTAGTTACTAGATTTTGCTTCATCCTTCTTCCTCTCTCACCCTCCAAATTGCTTTTCTCTCTCCTGTGCCATTCCTCTGCACCTCTGCCATCACTCCTGACTTGTCTCTCACTGACATCAAGCATCTCATTTGAGTGGTTCCTTTGATGAGACACTCCAAAAATTGGTGCAGCTCAGTCTTCAAGGAAAAAATGTTGACACAGTTACAGATGACAAGGACCTCTTCTGCGGCTGTGTCTCAGAGCAGAGGCTAGGTCTATACTAGTAACTTTTCCCGGTATAGTAACGTCTATGTGAGATAGGAGTGTGATTTTTTTTTTTTTTTTTTTTATGACATTTCTATACTGGCAAAATCCCTAGTGTAGACAAAGTTATACTGGCATAACTGCTTTTCCTGGTGTAGCTTAGTTACCTCGGGGAGTTTGTATAAGCTATGCCAAGAAAAGCACTTTTTTGCCAGTATAAGCTGCTCCTTCACTTGGATGGTTTGCCAGTATACCTATCTATAGCTATACTGGCAAATCTCTTGTAGTGTGGACCTTGCCTGAGACTCATATTATTTTCAAGAGGCTGACTGACCCTTCTCAAGCAGTGCCTCTCAGCAGGAGATGAGAAAAAGAACAGACTGCTGCACTGGCCGACAAGCAGCTTGAGAATACAGAGAACAAAGGTGTTGCACTTTTTGGGATCAGTTATTCTTCTTTGACTGCTTGCTCCTGTCGATTCCATTCTAGGGGTGCGTGTACCCATATGTGCGATCGTTGGAGATTTTTGCCTTAACGGTACTCGTAGAGCCGGCTGTTGTGCTCTCTGGAGTGCCGCGCTCATACCGCGGTATATCAGGCACTGCTGGCCCTACGCCCTCTCAGTTCCTGCTTACCGCCTGTGGTGGTCAGTCGGAGCGCCTTTCTTGCTTAGCAAGAGCTAGTGGTTTCTCCTTTTGAACTTTTGTGCCTTAGAGCCTTCGTACATAGTTAGCATATAGTAGTTGTTAAGTAGTTGTTAAGTGTGTGTTAGTAGTTAGGGTCCCAGCGGGACTTTGCCCCAGGCGGGGCATGCCCTGCTCTCCTTGGTTTAAGCCCTGCTCGGATTGCAACAGGCCTATGCCTGTGAGTGACCCCCATAGCAGCTGCCTTAAGTGGGGGAGTCGCATGTTAAGGAGCAATCCTGGAGCTGCAAAAACTTTCGGCCCCACACTCAAAAAGAGCAGGACATCCGCCTGAGGGCTCACCTGATGGAATTCACTTCCGCCCAGCTTCCGAGCCACCCAGGCAGGTTGCACCTTGCCTCCGTGTGCAGCGTATCCCAGCACCCGGCTCCTCCCGGCACTGTTCGCCATTGCCAGTGCCGAAGAAGAAGGCCAAGAAGTGCTCCCCAGCACCGAGCAAGAAGGCCCAGGGGTCATCTACCAAGGGACCTGGGCCTGCCTGCCAAGCTACTCCAGAGCCTTCCTGGTTAGGGCTCCCAGCCCCCTTAAAGGTCTGCCACTGACTCCTGGGAGCGCTTTGGGACCCACACCCCTGTCTACACCCCTCCCAGGTTCATGAGGCACAGAGAGAACACAGGTCTCCACCTGGTGAGATGTTGACCCTGGTGCTGCAGGACCCGGCTAAGGCTCCCCAAGAGGGCAAGCCTGCCATTAAGACCCCTTAGGACAGGGGAACACCGCGGGTCTCTGGACAGGATCCTCTCTTAAGGATCTTCTCCCCTGTGTCGAGGATCCTCGAGCAGCTCCAAGATGCATTGTCAGTCGCAGGGGCTGTCACGCACATCCCCTTGGCGCTACTCACCAGCATGGGGTCGACACCCCCTGTACTGGTGCCGCTCGTTTTCTCACCAGTCATCCTCCAGGCATGTTTCCACAGTGGGAACATTCCCCATCTCCCCGGTACGGTAACTGGTCAATTACACCTGGTCGATGGTTGCAGGTAGCCACGACCAGTAAGCAAATGCTGGCGTCAGCGGCTCCTCCTTGGTCACCAGAAAGTGGTTCCTCCAGTATGGTGGGCCAGTTCAGGCCATTGCCCAGGTCCCATTGGCGTGATTGGGCACTGGAGCCCACTTCCTCGTCTGCGGCACCGCCACCAGTGGCCAATGCAGTGGCCGTATTGGAGCACATGGGGTGTACCGGTTGTGACGATGCCCCCTTCACAGCACTCCTTGATGACTGTGTCGGAGCATTGGTTGGCAGTCCCACCGGCACCACGCCTGGTATCGGAAACCTGTTCCAAGGTCGGGGCAAATGAACCTGTGCCCACCCTAAGCCGCCTTCTCCAATGGTGGTCAAGACCCCAGCAGCAGTCTAGTCTTTCTTGTCATCCCTGGATGAGGTGGTTGTGGGACGTTCCAGAGCTAGCCCATCAGATGACTTTAGGGAGCATCAAGCCCTTCTCTAATGTGTGGCCGAGAACTTGGGACTCAAGGTACAGGAGATAGCAGAGCAGAAGGACACCCTCTTCAGTGTACTGGCCCGCTCGGGTCACCTTGCCCGTACATGACTGGGTCCTCAAGTTAGCCTTTGTCAGAGCCCCTCCTACCTCAAAATGAGTCAAGAAAAAGTACTTTGTGCCAGCCAAAGGTTTCTAACACCTATATACTCACCCTCTCACCCCGGGGCTCGCTGGTCGTGTCTGTGGCCAATGAGAAGGACAAAAAGGTTGCCACCACCTCTCCTCCCAAAAACAGAGGCCAAAAAACCTCGATTTATTTGTGAGAAAAATTTATTCAACCGCCAACCTGCAATTCTGGGTGGTGAACCATCAGGCTCTGCTGGGCTAGTACAATTTTAATCTCTGGGACGGTCTTAAGAAGTTCCAGGAATCCCTCCCTCAGGGTCTGGCCCAAGAGTTTGGCATCATGGTGGTGGCAGAGGCTACTGCAGTGGCTAGATGTTTCCTGCAGATGGCATGGGACACGGCAGACTTGGCGGCAAGGGTTGTATTGGCGGTCATGCGACGCAGCTCCTGGCTCCAAACGGCAGGCCTCTCCCAAGAGATGCTGGCCTCAATCCAGGACCTCCCCTTTGACGGAGTTGGTCTGTTCTCGGATCAGATGGACGCCAGGCTGCACGGGATGAAGGACACTAGGGCTACCCTTCGCTCGTTGGGCATGCACACACCTCAATCAGCCAGAAAGCCTTTCCGGCCACCACTGCCGCCAAGACCCTGGCAACCCCGTCAGGGATCTACAAGAAGAAGGGATGCTAGTTTTGGTTGTCGTTGCCCTTTTTCCTCCTGCTCGCCAGCCCAGCCTGGAGCTGCCAAACACCCAGGGGGTTAGAAGTGATTGTTTTGAGGGTGTGCCCGAGAGCGATGCCCCAGTCAGCTTACCGATCCTACCTGCCTTTTCCTCAACCGCCTCTCTCCCTACCTCTTGTCCTGGTCGTGGGTTATGTCAGAGCACTGGGTCCTGGAAGTAATAGCTCAGGGCTACACCTTACAATTCTTGGCCATCCCTCCTTCCCGCCACCCCTCCCCCCACACTTTCCTGTCCCTCTTCAGGGACCCTTCTCATGAGCAACTCCTTGTTTGGGAGGTCGAGAAGCTCCTGGGCTTGGGGGCTGTGGAGGAGGTTCCTTGGGACATAGAAGGAAGAGGATTCTACTCTCTTTACATCCTCATTCCGAAGGCCAAAGGGGGCCTCAGATCCATCCTGGACTTGCGTGGCCTCAGCAAGTCTCTCAAGAAGTTGACGTTCCATATGGTCTTCTTGGCCTCCATCGTTCCTTCTCTGGATCCGGGGGAATGGTACACCGCTCTCGACTTAAAGGATGCTTACTTTCATGTTTCCATCTCCCGGGGCACAGGCGTTTCCTGCATTTCATAGTGGCCGGGCACCACTTCCAGTTAACAGCGCTACCCTTTGGCCTGTCCTCCGCACCCAGAGTGTTCATGAAGTGCATGGTGCTGGTAGCAGCTTACCTGAGACATCGCGGGGTCCAGATCTTCCTGTATCTCAACGACTGGCTCATCAAGAGCAGGTCTCCAGAGCAAGTGCAACAGAGCCTCGATCTGCAACAATCTGGGTCTGTTAATAAACACAGAGAAGTCCATGTTAACACCAGTTCAATACATAGAGTTTATTGGAGTGGTTCTCGACTTCATGCGGGTCAGGGCCTTCCTTCTGTAAGTACGTTTTCAGGCTATGTCGGACTTGATCGCCCACTTAAAGAGCCATCCGCTCACCTGCGACGGTGTGCATGTATGTGGTCAGCCATGCCCCACTTCATCTGCGGTCTGCAGCCGTGGCTGGCCTCAGTCTATATCCCCAGCAGGCATGCTCTGGACTGAGTGGTCATGGTACTGAGCCACGTCCTCTTGTCCTTGGACTGATGGCTGGATCCAGAGTCAGTGCTGCAGGGAGTTCCCTTTGTGACCCCGCCTTTGTCGCTCTCCCTGGTCTCGGACTCGTCAGACCTGGGCTGGGGAGCCCACCTGGGTGAGCTCAACACCTAGGGCCACTGGCTACACAACGATCTAGCCCTTCATATCAATGTCAGGGAGCTCAGAGTGGTTCTCCTGGCCTGCCAGGCTTTCTTGCACTACCTGAAAGGCAAGGTGGTGCAGGTCCTGACAGTGAATACAGCCACGATGTTTTACGTGAACAGGCAGGATGGAGCCAGGTCTTCAGCCCTGTATCGGGAGATGCTCAGCCTCTGGGACTTTTGTGTGCTGCATGCTATTCATCTGGTAGCCACCTCAGCAAGACTTTGTCATCTTGCCACAAATGGTCACTTCATCTGGAGGTGGTCAACCTAATCTTCCTGAGGTGGGGGACTCTCCAGGTGGACCTGTTTACGTCCAAACAGAATAGAAAGTTCCACCTGTTCTGTTGTCTGTGGGGCAGGGACAAGGGCTTCCTGTCGGACGCCTTCCTGATCCTGTGGTCGGGAGCGCTGATGTACACCTTCCTGCCAGAACGTTGATCCACATGATACTGCTGAAGGTGAAGCAATACAGAGCGTCTGTTATCTTCATAGCCCAGCGTGGCCTCGTCAACAGTTGTTCGCCGTGCTGCTGAGTCTCTCAGCAGCCACCCCATTGCAGCTACCTCTTCTGCCGGATCTGCTGTCCCAGAACCACAGCGACCTGCTGCACCCGAACCTGGCATGGCTGCACTTGACGGCTTGGCTGCTGCATGGCTGAGTATGGATGAACGGAGTGTTCCACTGGTATCCAACAGGTCCTGCTGGGCAGCAGAAAACCGACCACCAGGGCTACCTATGTGGCAAAGTGGAAGTGGTTCACGTGTTGGGCCTTGAACCGACACATTTGTGCAGAAGGACATCCTGGACTATTTACTGCACCTTAAGCTCCAAGGCCTGTTGCTGTCTTCGATCAAGGTACACCTGGTGGCTGTTTTGGCATTCCACCCTCCATTTCAAGGCCGGTCAGTCTTCGTCCATCCCATGACGGCGCAGTTCTTGAAAGGTCTGGAGTGCCTTTACCCACATGTCTCAGACCTGGTTCCCCCTTGGAACCTGAATCTTGTGCTGTCGAGGCTCATGGGTCGCCCCTTCGAACTCTTGGCTTTCAGCTCCCTCCTGCTTCTCTCCTCGAAGGTCTCCTTGGTCGCTATAACTTCGGCCCGTAGGGTGTCCAAGATCAGGGCGCTCACGTTGGAGCCTCACTATACGGTCTTCTACAAGGACAAGGTCCAGCTGTGCCCACATCCAGTGTTTCTGCCCAAGGTCATTTCTCAGTTTCATACTGGCCAGGACATATAATTACCGGTCTTCTATGTGAAGCCCCATGAGTCTGATGAGGAACTCAGGCTTCATACCATGGACGTCAGGAGCGTGTTGGCATTCTACATAGATGGAACGAAGCCGTTCCATAAGTCAACACAGTTGTTCGTTGCGGTGGTGGACAGGATGAAAGGTCGTCCGGTATCTACTTAGAGAATCTCATCCTAGATTACGGCCTGCAACCGTTACTGCTATGAGCTGGCAAAGGTGCTTCTGCCGGTGATCGTGATGGCGCACACAACAAGGGCACAAACATCAGCAGCAGCCTTCCTGGCACAGGTGCCAATCCGAGAAATCTGTTGGGCCACTATCTGGTCGTCCGTCCACATGTTCGCATCACATTATGTGCTGACTCAGCAGGGTTGAGACGATGCTGGCTTTGGCAGAGCTGTGCTGCAAGCTGAAAGCCAGACTGTGAACTCTGAACCCACCTCTGTTGATACTGCTTGTGAGTCACCTAGAATAAAATTGACATGAGCAAGCACACTAAGATGAAAAAATGGTTTCTTACCTTTCCTAATTGTTGTTCTTCGAGATGTGGTGTACATGTCCATTCCATTAGCCACCCCCCTACCCTTCTGTTGGAGTTGTCGGCAAGAAGGAACTGAGAGGGCATAGGGACGGCGGCGCCTGATATACCGTGGCATGAGCACGGCACTCAAGGGGGCGCCATGGTCAGCCCTACGGTTACCACTAAGGTAAAAATCTCGGACGACCGCACACACCTAGAATGGAGTGGACATGAGCAACACATCTCAAAGAACAACAGTTACAATAGGCGGGCAACCATTTTTTTCTGTTTAGTAATTAATTGATGACCCCTGCTCCACCAAATATCCCAACTCATAGGAATCCCTTACCTGAGCTACCCCAGAGGTTTTTTTAAAATGAATATTCTTGGTACATTGGGGAGTGAGGCTGCCATCTTAACTCAGTTAAGCACAGACTATCCCAACTGACGACTAACTGGCAAGTAGGCCACTATTTAAACTGCAGAGAAACACAAAAGCCATTTAAGCATCATATACCTGGAAATCTCCTCTTTTTGTCTTCTCGTTGCAAGCTAAAATCCCAACACCCATGCAGTTAAACTATTAGATGTTTCCTATTTTGAGATCTGATCGATCTTTTAGTGTATGTGACAAACTGGGGTGAACACATTTACCTTTTATTTTAGGAAATTGTTCTATTAAATACCTAACTTCAATATTTCTGTTACTACCTTTTAACACCAGAGAGACCAAGCTGGTGTAGGCTATTTAAAAATTCCAAGATTGTACTACTTTCTTTGTAATCAGTGAGAGCAATCGTCTTTGGGCTGAATAAATTAAGACAACACTTAGGATGCCATTGCTATTATTTGGGAAATATTTAAACTGGAGATATTATAATTGTAGCAAAATGGTAAGAATTCTTTTCACAGAAATTTCAGACTGTTGGACATAAGGGATGCTTTACTGGAGCACTTTCTAAAGTCTAATAAACGTCCTGAAATAGGTTGTTCAATGAGCTATGTGAAGCAACCAAAGGTAACTAAAAGTGGCCTAAGGTTTCTAAGGCAATGTGTACTTACTCTCTTTAAGTCCTAAGATGTACTCTCCTATTGAGGTTACAAGAAGCCTTGGTGATCCTAGTAACTTGAAAATAGCTGCAATCCTCGATTTACTCCTTATAGCTCAAAGGCACAGTATTCTAGAAGCACATGCATTCTGTTTGTCTCCCTGGATTAATAATATGCTGGCTGCAAAAGCTAGATAAGGACTTGTCAGCTATTCTATAGACAAATTCACAGAGGAATATTTTTCTACTTTTCCAAATGGCATTGAGCCTATCAGTGTGTACATCCTATGATATACTGTCCCTTACAGCAAGATCAATGACCTCTGTCTTAGTGGTCAGATAGGCACTATGTGCTAGAGCTCAGGCACTGTGGTTGGATGATATATTCCAAGTTTATTTTACTAGTCTACCAATTGGGAAGAACTGCTCTTTGCACTGGTATTAATGTGCATTAGGAAACAGTTGGTTGAGTCAAAGAAATGACTTGTCTGACAAACCAGACATAATGGATAGGCATAAGTCCATCACAAATTCCCTTTTAGACCTGCTGTAGTGGAACTGTGGCAGGGTGGGAAAACCTTTAAAGATCAGTGGTCTGTTTTATCAAGATACACTGACTTGCTGAAATCAGGTTAGGATTTGCAATACCTCTTCCCTTGATTCCACACACATGTCCTGCAAAAACTCCTTCAGGTTAGAGGATTTATGAAAAGATATTGATATCTATTTCATATTGTGGCTATAGTTCTAGTTCTCAAGGTAAGGAATATTTTTCTAAAATGTGTTCCATCGGCTTTATTAGTCCCAGTTGCTCACAGGACTTCATTCCTATGCTGGATTTAATGGGAGTCTATAGATTTGTCCTCACCAATCATTTCAAGCTGGAGAGACTTCAATCAATACTAAGGATAATAAGACAAGAAGAGATTCTGAGCTCCTTAGCCATCTTATGAGGGTTTTCTGAAATTTACAGTTTAAGCCTTTTGTTTTCATAATGCAGAAGTTCCCTTCGGTGCGGTTTTGCTTTTCAATCTCTTCATTAATCATACTGACTGTATATCTCATAGATGTCAGTGGCATAGAGGAAGTACTGTTTGCCATCAAATGGGGACCAGGTTTGAATTCTGGAGTTGGATCCAGTCTCTTAAAGCAGCAGAGACCGGGAGCACTGTGCATGGTGGTACACATTCCTTCTTAAGAAGAGAGGGTGTTGTTCAACAGCTATACCTCTGGCATGGTTAGAAGCAGTATTGGCTTCAAAGAAAGCATAGTGCCATTCTGCCTTGTAATGGATTGATACAAGTTTATATTCCATATACTGTATAAGTGAGGAAGTATGGAATAATGCCTGATCTGTTTTGGGATAAATCTTTAATTCAGGTGGTTTGGCTCATTTTATGCCCAAAGTACCCTTTGTCCATCATTCTGTTGAGTTTTTGGAGATTTGTAGCCTCCTTCAAGCCTAAAAACAAGTAACCAGGTTCTTATAGATTTGCTCTGAGTTCCGTTTCTCTGCTTGAGCCTCCCATCATGATTGTCCAAGCTAACCATTATGAAACCCAGTTAATGTAGTTTTAAACAAGAGTATTTTATTGGAAATTTTACAGAAATAGAGAGAAATTCAACAAATATAATTTAAGAATAAAAATAAACACACCTAGTTGGACATTATAGAGAACATTGTTAGACTAAATGTAGTTACAAAATCTTGCAGTTTGATTTGCCTGACATTGTTTGTTTTTGTATAACTGTTTTGACTAATGTTTCTTGCTCTCTGCAGAAGTACATGGATTTTAATCAGAATATCCATTTACAAATTTCAAATGCACATTTGCTCCCTTTAGGAATTGATAGCCCTCTTTCATTCCCTCTTTCACATATGTAATAATCAGCCGACCTTAACAATTCTCCAAATATAGTAACATTAATTGGGTTGTCCCTCCCGTCTGAGTTTGCAAGATTAATAGCAACTGTTGGTGTTTACTTCCCCTGTACCAAAAGTAAAAATTCAGTTACAAACTCTCAAGAATATTGCAGCATTGTACAGGATCATAGGTTAAATACAAAAAAGTCCTGTATCCAGGCACAGCTAGCTATCCTAAAGTACAACCACCAGTGAGTCTCAGAGCTGGGTCAACTGACTCAGGCTCCTGGGGCTTATGCTATGGGGCTAAAAATAGCTGTGTAGACGTTTGGGCTCAGACTGGAGCCTATGCTCCAACTCCCACTCCCCCCCACCAGGTTTCTGAGTCCACACTCCAGCCCGAGCCTGAACATCTATGCTGCTATTTTTAGCTCTGTAGTACAAGCCCGACTCTGAGATTTGCTGTTGTGAGTCTGTTTTTTGCCGTGTAGATGTACCCTCAGAGAACTTTTGAAAACAGGAGCTGCAGGTTAGGTTGGGGCACTTATTGTTCTGACCCTAGATTTCAGGACCTCCTTATATTTTTCATGCTTGAAAAGACCCTAGGCTACAATTTTCAACATGTCTTATTTTAGTAAGTGGCTTGATTTTGAAAATTGCGGAGTGGGATCTGTTGGGTGCTCAGCATGTTAAAAATCTGATCACTCATCCAGGTGCCTAAATTTGTACCCATGTTTGAAAATCTTGGTCCTAGTGTATAGGGCAGTGGAATGGTATTGTATACCACAGGAAGTTATGCCTAGTGGGAATTCTATGATGCTGAAGACACTAAGTGCTGAAGGAGAGAAATGTGTCTTCAAAAAGGGAGAAAAATCACAGGAGCAAGCATATTTAAATAGTTCTATGAGGACAGCTACTTAATTTGATCAGATTCAGAACTATAAGTTAAAAGAAGAACAGGAGTACTTGTGGCACCTTAGAGACTAACAAATTTATTAGAGCATAAGCAGTTACCTTTTTTAATGCAGTGAGCTCATTGAGTGATAATGCATATGAAAAGGAAGACCAGATCCAATGTGGCATAATGCAATATTTTAGAACAGTGGATCTCAACCCTGGGGATACACAGAGGTCTATCAGGGATACTCAACTCATCTAGATCAATGTGGGGTTTGCAGGATGGGCTTAGGGGAGCGCGAGATTTCGTAAGCAAGTAGTTTTGAAATGAGGTGAAACTTGGGGTATGCAAGGCAAATCAGACTCATGAAAGGAATACAGTAGTCTGGAAAGGTTGAGAACCATTATTTTAGAACACTGATCTACACAGAATCAGGTCAGATATTTCTTGTTCTGACAAGGAATCACCTATTCAACAGCTGGCTTCTTACCCCTTAAGTTGCTCAGCTGGGTTCAGTGGTTCTCAAACTTTTGTACTGGTGACCCCTTTCACATAGCAAGCCTCTGAGTGCGACCCCCCCTTATACATTAAAACCATTTTTTAAAATAAATGCTGGAGGCAAAGCAGGGTCTGGGGTGGAGATTGACAGCTCACTATGCCCCATTTAGTAACCTCTCGACTCCCTGAGGGGTTCTGACCCCCAGTTTGAGCACCCCTGGTGTAGATACATTCATCTATATTTTTTTTATATAATTCACCATTACTCAAGGGATCTAGATTTCTTGCCCTGAACAGTGCAAAACCAGAGAAGCATTCAATATGCTCTTTGAGGAATATCAATCTTAGTTGTTAATGTAGACAAACTTTAATAACTCACAATGCAAGCATAACAGGATTAGTAGATTACTAATGAGTGCAGTACATTAAGCATATTCCATAAACAAAATTATAAAAAACCCAGCACAAAACTACCATTTCATCAAGCTAAGTTGTACAAAACTCTGATATGATTAAGGAACATTGGAGAGCTATACTGTAGACAGAGAAATATTTGAGTACTCCTGTTTTGTTTACCTTGCTGGGAGCCTGTTTCTCAGGACAAACTGTCTTAATTGCAAATGTCTGTACTGAATTGACTAGATTCTTCATTCCACCTTCCTATTTGATTTTCTACAAGGCAGGAACATCATCCAAAATGTGTTGTAGAATAATAAGAAACAAAATAATATGGGTGAAATACTGGCTCCATTGAAGTGACTGGGAAGTTTGCCATTGACTTCAATGGAATGAAGATTTAATCTTTCTTTATATTGGGCATTAATAAACAGGGCCAAAATATTCCCCTTTAAAATATGTGAGGAAGAAAAGTAACCAATGACACATTATTAACGTCTTCTTTGAAAATATAAAAACAGTGAATCTAATTATGCAGTACTATGGTATGGAAGGATACATTTCTCACCCAACTGGTTATTAGCTTAGATCCTACAGCTCGAGGATCGACTGTTCCTATAATTTTCTCCTGGGTAAAGAAATAGTTGATCCCACTCTTAGTCACATCAAAGTCAAATACTTTTGTAATTCTTACTAAACTATTTGTCTCAATAACATCTTGTGGAAGTGAGTCCTTCATGTTAAGTTTATGTTGTATAAAAGTGTATTAATGTTTTAAACTTGTTTTTTTAATTAATCTGATATCCTCCTTTTCTAATTTTATAAGAAAAGGCATATAAGAATGTTCAACTGGCCTTGCCTATATTCATTTTTTTTATATCTCGATCATGCCACCTGTTCTTTTATTCTTTTCCTTTCCAGATAGAATGGTCCTACACTTTTAAATCTTTTCATGTATGAAAAGCCTTTGTTTCAGTGACCCTTACTATTTTTTGTTGTCCTTTTCTGAACTCCTCCTTTTTCTGCTTACATTTGTTTGAGGTGACAAAAACTGAGCATGATGATGGTTCATCAGTTTCTATGATGATGCCATAATATTTTCTATATTATTTTTTACCCCTTCTTAATGTAGTCCAACATCCCCCCCCCTTTTTTTGAACATGAAGTAGATTGAGCAGATATTTTTGAGTTATCAATAATGATGTACACCTAGATCTTTTCCCTGAGAAGTTACTATTAATTTATAATCCATCTATGTGTGGGTAATTATAAATTGTTGTTTTCAGTATGCATTAACTTGCTCTTGTCTGTTTAATTTTATCTATTGTGTTGCTAATAGCAACCTAGTTTTGTTAGGTCCTTCTGGAGTTCCCCAAAGGCCTTCCTTGTCTTAACTGACTTAAAATAATTTTGTCATCAACAAATTCTGTCCACAAATTTGGTAACACCTAAAGAATTTTAAAATGTTAGGTATGAATTATCCTAACAAATGCCTTGTTTGTTTGTTTTCATCACATACAATTGTAAAACATGCATATGAGTATCTTCTAGTTATTTTGGAAGACCTACAGTATTAGCTTTAGTATAGTACAGTGGAAATTGCTGTTTTTCCACAATAAATTACATAATGCGTTTTAAACTACTGTTCAAGAAACCAGCAAAAACCAATTCTGTAGTAAAATTTGTTAAAATAAATATTAGAAAAGTTGCATTGGAAAATTTGTGAATATTTTAATGTAGTTGAGACAGAGGAGTGGTGAGTGGAGATGGCCCTTACTACAGGTTTCATCTGTTTTTGTTAATAGTTCAGCTACTTCATTCTTCAGTTCCTCATTCCCATTTGGTCCTAGTGATTTATTACAGACTGATTTATTTCAAGTTGTTTCATCATTTTTTAAAAATATCTTTATCTAGAGTTCTTTATCTACAATTCTTTGCTACTTTTAAAGAAAGTGTAGCCCTGGAGCATAGTAAAGAGGTTCTCAAGCTGTTGTCTGTGAAGCACTTGCTTTTGGCATGCAGCTGGTCACATGGCAGTTGCCCTTCCTCCTTAATTCCAGCTGCTAAATTCCATTAAATGCATTCAAAATTACATTAAATATTTCCCTGCTATTATTTTCTCATGTAAGCAATATTAGTGTCTCTGCAATTTCCTTATCCTCTTTAGTTGCCGCCTCTACACCTTGATAATCTAACAAACACACTGGATGAATTCCTGGTTCCATCAACGTGAATAGAAGGCTCCCACGGACTTCCGAGGAGCCAGGATTTCACCCATTGATTCTCCCTTGAGCTTGCTACTTCTGATGGACATAAATATTTTCTTATTTGGTTCTTTCTTCCTTACATTTCCTCCTTAGTTCTCTTAAACTTCATTTTATATTTTGCCTGTTTATCCATTTTTCTGTTCCCCTTTGTCCTCTGCAGCCATACTACCTTCTTTGATCCTGTGGGATCTCAAACATTAAGTTGTCCCCCACTTCAATGTGGCTAAAAAGGTGCATCCTCAAAACAGAAAATTCAAAACAAAACAAAATAATCCCTTTAGAAATATTAAGAAAGCACTCAATCCACCCACTAGTGTCCGTGCCAATCAATGAAAAGATGGACAAGCTACTGTAAGCCATTCCAATTGGCACGGTAGGTTGGACAAATGAGCTTTCCTTTATGCAGACATAATTTTCTTTCTGAAATTTCCTAGTAGTAAATAAATTACTGTCTAAGTTCCATGCTATGAACTAATAAGTGGGTGGTGCAGAAAAATGTTTGCATAGAACACGACTTGCATGGAAAATGGATGAATTCTGAGGTTGTTTGTTTTTCATATGGATTTTCAACAGATTGTGCTGTTTTCTCTAGCTTTCAGTTAAATACTTTTTTTAGCAGGATTGGTTGCAAAGATAGCTTTCAGAATGTAAACAGACATGTTATTTGTCTTTTAGGGCCTGATCCTGTCAGTTGCTGAGCACAACCACCAACAATTAACTTCAGTAGGAGTGGTGGGTGCTCAGTACTTCTGCCAGTCAGCAAAAAGAAAACTGTGTTGTTCTCATTTTAATAGGATGTTACCTTTAAAAGTTATAAATATGACCACATAAGTGGTTCTAATAATAAAAATAGCAGATTGTCATACCAGTATGATCTAGCTAATCAGCTTATCCAGTTATGGCTGGAAATAAGTTTTGTATCCCAGTGTTCTATTCATTTGGAAGGACATTGCCTAGGAATGCAAGTCTTTATAAAGGTGAAATCTTTATTTTTCTATCAGATATTCATGTGATTAGAAAAATAATTGAGAAACTTGCTGCAATCCATAAACTTGGTTAAGCTAGTATTTGTATTTCCAAAAAATACATCAGTCTCTATCCAGTAGATAAAAACATTTCACTGTAATACTTCAATTATTTTTAATGACGCTTTGTGAGTCTTAAAAATATCTGGAATTACAATATGCTTAGGTAAAGAGGTCTGGTCTGTGATCAGTTTTTTGGGCAGGCAATAAGTAATTACATTTGTCCTGACTAGATTTTGTGTGGTCATGGTTCGGACAAAATAATACGAGTAGGAATAGGTTTTATTGTTTCTAATAGTGCCCACGAAGTGCTAGATGTTTTCCAAACATAATAGAACACCTGATTCCTTCCCCAAAGAGTTGATGCTCTGAAAGGCAAAACCAAACAGGCAAAGGGGAAAAGAAAGAGATGCAGAAGATATATACAAATGCAGTTCATGACCACGTTAAATAATATAATGTTTTTATCACTAAATTATATAAATATTTTCTATATGCCAATTAAATAGAAGTATTATTTATAGCTGCCAAAAATCTAGTCATAATCCATTGATTGGTTTCTTTTAGGTGTCATGGCAGAAATGGGTCTTCTGAAGGGATTTAAATGCAGTGAAGGAAATGGGTTTATGGGTCAGCTCAGAAAGGGCATAAAGCATAGAAGACCAGCATGGAAGACAAACAGGCAGCCTGGCCTAGAAACTAGAGCAGAGCGAAATAGGCAAAAGACATAAATAGGGGAAGGCCAAGTTATGCAGTCAGTTATATCCTATTCTGCTGTGTGGACTTTATTATCTTCAAAATCTAAACTTTATCTTCTTCAGTTAAAAAAGGAGTTTTTCTATTTAATGTTTGCTGTCCCTGTTAATAAGCTAACTTCCAGAGGAAATATTTCATTTAGAAATTTTTTCTGCTATTCCTAATCAGTGAAGTGTGTGTGTGTGTGTGTGTGTGTGCGCGTGCGCACGTGCATTTGCTTGGTTTTCTATTTATAGAGCTGTTCAAGAATTAAGATAAATACTGCTTTTTAAAAAAAGTTTGTGAATACCAATTTCTGCTCACAATCATCATACAAAGGTATATGGAACTGCTGCGGTTCTAATGTTAGATCTGTTTGGGCGGAGAAGCAGTTGTTTGGAACACATTAGAGTTTCTTAGTTACAAAGATAAAAGATAAAAGGTTAAGGCAGTACATCTGCCAGTATGATGGGAGTGTAGGGGTGGAAACAAGTGTGACCAATATTGCAATAAGAATAGTGAAGAAAATCATGATCCTGGTGGCTATATGACTTCGTAAACTAAAAACAGCAATAAACTGCATATAAATTTGTGAATTTAAGTACTTGTTTTCAATGATGGCATTTATTAATCCCATGTTATGTTTTCTTTAAAAATAGCTTTACAACGAATTGACTATATGTTTTGAAACTCGGAAAGCAAGTGAGATTCAGCTCCAGCAAAGTCATGCTTCTCTTCAGGGTCAGCTACTGGAAAAAGAACAAAAGATAAAGTGGCTGGAAGAGCAACTACAGCAGGCCCGAGAGGCCTTACATCCAGTACATCAAGATTCTCATCCAAAACATAGGGAACAGGTGAGGTAAATTTTATTTAATAGATTATAAAGATTGGGCTTCCACACAGTCAATAGCACAGAGGAACCTATAGATGCTTCTACTGATAATAATAGAAGGCATATGCAAGCAGACTACCACTATATTCTGGAATAAAGCCAGAGGAAATCTGCAATCTACTGGCAGGTTTTTGTGAAATTTCTGTTTGTGTCATGAATATTTTGTGGTTGAAAAGTGAGAATTATTTAATTTGCAGATAAGAAGAATGTGAAATTTCCCAATTTTTGTCAGTGAAAATAAGTAACTGTTGAGCCTGGCGTTCTCATTGTTTGTGGCTGTATTACTAAAAGTCATTAATGCAATCTGGATCACAACCTCAACATGAGTCAGCAATGCGATGCTGTTGCAAAAAAAGCAAGTGCAGTTTTAGATTGCATTAACAGAGGCATACCATGCAAGTCACAGGAGGTGATAGTACCACTCTACTTGGTGTTGGTTAGGCCTCAACTGAAGTACTGTATCCAGTTTTGGTCACCAATATATAGAAAGGATGTAGAGCAGTGGTTCTCAAACTTTTGTACTGGTGACCCCTTTCACATAGCAGGCCTCTGAGTGCACCCCCCCCTTATACTTTTAAATAGATTTAATACCGTTATAAATGCTGGAGGCAAAGCGGGTTTGGGGTGGAGGCTGACAGTTCGCAACCCCCCATGTAATAACCTTGGGACCTCCTGAGGGGTCATGACCCCCAGTTTGAGAACCCCCGATGTAGAGAAACTGAAAAAGATCCAGAGACAAGTGACAAAGATGATCAAAGGGATGGAATGCAAGCCATATGAGCAAAGGCTGAAGGGTCTGGGTATGTTTAGTTTGAAAAAGAGGAAATTAAGGGGGACATGATAACAGTCTTCAACTATTTGAAAGGCTGCCATAAAAAAGATGAATGCGGAATGAATTTTGTTATGTGCACCATTATGGAGGTGATTTGTGACGGGGGTGGGGCGAAGGGGTTCGGAGTGTGGGAGGCGGCTCAGGGCTGGGGAAGGGTGTTGGGTTGCAGAGGGTGAGGGCTCTGGCTGGGCGTGTGGGCTCTGGGGTGTGGCCAGGGATGAGGGGTTTGGGATGCAGGCTGCCTCGGAGCTGCAGTGGGGAGAGAGGACTCCCCCTAGCCCTGTCTTGCTATAGCAGCTGGGGCTGAAGGAGGGTGCCTCTCCCCAACTGTGGCAGTTCCGGTGGGGCTGGGCTGGGCCGAAGGAGAGGTGCCTCTACGTGCGGTGCTGGGGAAATAGCCCCATCGTCCCAGCCACTGGTCACACATGGCTCTGCTTTCTGCGGCCCCTCCAGCCCAGCAAAGTTCCGGGAAAGGGGCTGCCTGCGAGGCACCCCCTACAACACCACGGGCACTTCCAGCTTCATGGGCTGCCGGCCAAGTGGACAACTTTGCTGGTGGATACACATGCCCCATGGACCACACAGGGAATCAGTCTTCACCTCCTTGAGCCCACCAGCTGGATCACAAGGCTGGGCGAGCTTGGGGGCAGGCCTGGCGGAATTGGGGGCAGCGGCGGGCCTGGGGCAGCAATGCACTCCATCCCCCGGGGTGCAGCCGGGTCACTGGGCAGCAGGTTGGGCACCTCCAACTAGCTCACACTCACTCATTTAAACCCACCAGACAAGTTGGGTGCAGCACAATGGGTGGAGGGCGCCACTGCTTGGCTCGGGGTTTTAATTTCTCTCCACTGCATGTGACCCTCACCCTGGCTGCGGCAGCTCTGTGCCGCTGTTAGTAGCCTGCTGCGCGGCCGCGCAGCTTAGAGGGAATTTAGTAGATGACCATTGTGGTCCCTTCTAATCTTATGACTTTGTGATTTTATCTCTTAACCAGTTCTATTTTTCTATTTATTAAAAAACGGAATGAAACAAGACAAAAACATTCCAAATATTCTTAAAAGCATACACCTATGGGTTTTGGTTATTATTCACTGTTTCATTATTACAATGTACATTTTTAACTCTGAAATGTATTTTCTTTGTAAAACATAAATTTCACCGAACCAAAGTAATCATCTGACTTCTTATTTTTTTATACATATATGGTACTTGAGACATTAAAGATAGTATTAAGAGATGATACTTCCATTGAAACACCATAATTAACAAGCATTTGAATATTTTTATTTATAACTGTGAGATTTCACTGGTGTGTTTTTTCTAGTTAATATATAATTCTGTTGCAACTTTTATAACGTTCTCCTAAATTCCAATTCTGTGGTTCTTTAAGGCAGTCAGGATAGGAAATACTGCTACAATGGTCAAAGTAAAGATCATTCAGAAATACCACTTATTACGAAGAGTGCAGATATGTAACTAAAATTAAATAAAGATACTATCTAGGAAAGTTGTTTGTGATATATGTGAAATATAAGGATAAAATAAGATTAAAAACAGTATGAATTCACTGTTGTTGTTCTTAAATCCTCTGAGCCTTATTCCCATTGTGTTACTCCAGCTTTACGCTGGTGTAACATCATTGATTTCAATGATTGTGTTGATTAGATCTATAGATGTGTTAATTTAATTACAATTTTTGGAAGACTGACTGAAGTCAGTGGCAAAACTCCCTTTGACCATAGTTGAGCCAGGATTTCACCCAATATATTTTAATATTACAGCATAAAAGGGCAAAATTTAAGTTTCATTTTAAGAGTTTTCTAGTTCATATTAATCACAGATTATATTAATAGGGAAGTATCCTAATTTTAAAATATTTTGTTATTTAAATTTGTTTTTTAATAAGGAATACTTCCCTATTAATCATAGCTAGTAATCATAGCTGAATCTTAACATGGTGTTTTATAAGTTAGTTCAAAACACATGTAGTTAATATCTTCAGACAATCAGATTATAGCTTTCATCCAAGCCTTTCAAAATGACAATATGACCATTGATTATCTAGTATCATGTTTTAATTACTTGTGGCTTCTTTATCCTATCATACCTCTGAACAGTCTGATGGGTTGGGACGTAATGTTATCAGGCATATGATTTCGGTAGAAACAGAACATCAGAAACCTTATTATCCACTTGTGTTATTTATACAATACTTTTCTTGGCCATACATTCATTATCAATGAAACCATGCTTTCAGAAATGTTCTACATGAATTAGTTTACTTTACAATTATATTTATACATTTTAGTAATCTGATAACATAGAAAATCTCAAAATGGAATTTTTTAAACCGTCAATAGTTATGGTAGCAAAATGCCTTCTATATAATGAACAGTGTGTTGTCATCAAATTATGGTGATCATTTAAAACACTGTAATACAACAGAGTATTTATTCTGGCAACCAAAGGACTATTAATTACTTTTCACTTAAGATCTTGTGTTTTGAGTTAGAAAATTGAAGAAAGAAAAATAGAAGTAAAAGTTGACCAAATTAGTTTACATGAACTATTGGGTAAAAATTACAATCTGTAATGACAAAAAGTAGCAATAACATTTTTCAAATGTTGATCTCCCTCCAACCTGCTGCTAAGTATCAATTTGCTGGAGATTATTACATTAATTCTGTATTATATGATTATATGGCTTGTAAGTGCTCTTACAACATTGTTAATTCTGTCTATATTGAGATGTAATGTAGAAATGATAGTACCTATATTTTTAGTACTAGAAATACTCTTTAATTTTTAAGTTAAGACAAGCGCCATCTCTGTAAATAATTTTAATTAGAACAGTGCAGTAATTTTAATGTTTAACATCATTGTTTTAGATTTTGCTACATACTCTTACTAAAACGCTTTGCAGATAATAAAGGTAAGTTATCTGTATACAGGAACATGCCCTTGCTTCTGTCAGAGGGAATCAGCAGTAAATTTTGAGTTTCCAGACATTTTTTGAATTTTAAATGAGTCAATTGACACTTCAGATGCCCACAGTGTCTCATTTAAGGAAGAAGAAAGCTAGAATAGTGTTTCTCACAATGGTCTATATTTTTCTTACTTTTTTATAAAGCAAATGTTTGAATTGGAGAGTTCTAGGTTACAAGGATAGATTGTAGTATAGCCCATACACTTGTCTTCAGAAGAGTCCTACACTATTATCTTTTGTATCAAAGTATCTACAATCATC